>NC_067477.1:62674723-62975492 GCF_947179515.1 Apodemus sylvaticus
TTTTTGTCCAAATACTTAAAAGTTAAAGCATATCTTCCCATAAACATCTGATTTCTTTTTTTTTAATACAGCAGATGATTAACGTTCAATTTATCCAACTACAACAGTCAGGGTAAAGTCCAGGATTTCATGATTTATGAAAAGTCCAAAAGTTGTGACTCTTAGTTGTCCTATGAAATATAAGTCATGTAATTTTTTCATAGAGTACTGGGCAAAGAATAGAAATCCAGGAGAAACTAGGAAGGAATTTGCACATTGTTTTTACCAGTTCTGAATCTGAGACCAGAGAGTGTCACTACACTGAGGCAGGAGGCCACTGCACCTTAGTTCTCCAGTTCTATCTACTGGAAGTTAGTCCTTTTTCATCATATTCTGTGACAAAATATAAAGAAGCAGTTGGAAAATACATTATTCTGAAGCCAAACCAACCAACCAATCAACCAAACAAACAAACAAATAAAATCCTGTTAGGTACTTACAGAATTATATACAAGAATCATATGTATGCATCCAAGGTAGACTATCTTAGATCCAAGGTGGATTTGCCTTTTGCTGACATAATTCTACTTTGTAGTGTTATGAAAGGATTTCCATGTACATGGAAATTCAGTCTCTATCCAACAATCAACTTACATAATACTTTCCATGAGTGTCTCTCCTATTTCAAATGTTTGCATTTGGGTAATCCAAGTCTAGTAAAAGTATGAGTTTGTTCTCTTACCACTTTTGACTTTCTGAAAGGTGTATTAATCATCTTAGGAGACCCTATATACAAAAATAGTATTTTATAAAATTTATCAAAAAGTTCAAAAGCCATACCTTCAGAGAATAATTTAATTCTGGATTAACATGCAATAATATCTCTGTTAGGCTTTTCCTTATGTCTATAACTTAATTGCCACAGGTATGTGTGTGTGTGTGTGTGTGTGTGTGTGTGTGTGTGTGTGTGTGTATGTGTGTGTGTGTGTGTGAGAGAGAGAGAGAGAGAGAGAGAGAGAGAGAGAGAGAGAGAGCATGAGAGAGAATATATGTTTATTGAGTTATTATAGATTTATAGATACTGAATTAAAATGCCGGCTTTACAAAGCACAAGTGGAGTTGTTCTGAACAATAAGGCCCTTACATTTTAAAGAGACTAAAAAATTAAGAATACTATTTTGAGATAAGAGCAACATATTTATCAGGAGACCCTATAGGAGAGACCTGAGAAAATCCTCTTCTCAGATGACTTAAAGTATTCCCTAGTGTAGAGTAATGCTAAGGCAGTGAGGCAGGAGTGGGTAGGTGGATGGGGCAACACCCTCATAGAAGCAGGGCAAGGGGCAGTGGGATAGGGGGTTTGCAGAGGGGAAACCAGGAAAGGGGATAACATTCAAAATGTAAATAAATAAAATAGCCAATAATAAAAGATCACGTGGTTTTAACACCTGTAGAACAGTTTATCACCGACTAATATGGGAATACCTCGCTCATTGTTCATGGTGCCATCCCTGGACTGGTAGTCTAAGCTTCTGTAAGAAGGCAGGTTAACCAAGCCATGTGAAGCAAGCCAGTAAACAGCACCACTTGGTAGACTCATCAGCTATTGCCTTCAGATCCTTCCCTTTTTGAGTTCCTCAGTGATAAATAATGTTATGGAAATATAAACCAAATAAACCTTTTCCTCTCCAAGCAGCTTTTTTGGCCATGGTGTTACATCTCAACAATACAAATCCTAAGACAACAAAAGATGGGAGAATCTCTAAGTCTTTGAAGGTACAATAGAAAAATGAATATATCAGTCAAAGGAAATATTGAATTTAAAAACTAAAGACATAAAACAATCAGGAAATCGTAGACACTGAAAGGACCAAATATAAAATTAATAGAAAACAGAGGAAGAAAAAAATTCCCAGGTCAAAGGCAAAAAGTATTTTCAACAAAATCATTTGAGGAAATTTTCCTGACCTAAAGAAGATTTCTGTAATCATACATGAAACATACAGAACACTAAATAGACAGGACAAGAAAAGAAAGTACCCTCAGCACACAATGATGAATACTAAACATATGGAACAAAGAAAGAATATTAGAGGGTGCAAGTAAAAAAGAAAAGCAAAACAATATATAAAAGCAGACTTAATAGAATTACAATAATTTCTCAAATAAAACTCTAAAAACCAGAAGCGTCAGGACAGATATGCTGCAAACTCTGAGACTACAGATGTCAGTAGAAGGTAACAGTATGAGGCATTAAACATCATGTTGAGCCTTTAGACATACATCCCTATATATTGTAAATACACTGGTGTCTGGAGGTCATAGATATGTCAAGGAATAAACCTGTTTTTCTGTAACAAAAAGCATGATTCTCACATAATGAAAAACAATAAATTTTTATTTATCTTTCCAGTGAAGCTAAGAATCCCTTTAACTCATGAAATACTTTAAAGAATTATTCAGTCCTCTAAAATATTGGACACCGAATTTGAAACCTATGATAAGTTTATTTAGAAACATATTTCCAGGACAGTTGAATTAAAGTCATCCTTTCAGTCACTTGGCTGAAAATAGCTGTGAATGTCTCCCAACACAAAATTGCAATCATATTTAAAACATTCTAATCAATTTTGCCTTATTTGCAATTTGATTGCAAAATTTTCAAATGTATGTACTGTAGGTAACAATATCATGTTGTCATGTCAAATGATTGTGCACTCTGCCAATGAAACTGAACTTTAGGGCATTAGCATCCATATTAAGTGAAATAAATTTCAAATATCCTTCTAGAGACAAAAGAGAAGCATAGAAAAGACTCCCAGGCAGTACATTTTAGCAGAAAAAACATTAGACAACACTGGAAGCAGTGATTGCCATTTATCTCTCATCCTACTGACCTCTCCAAGCTCTGGATATTCCAAATTAAGGAACATTCTGAAACAATGAAATTCACACTTTAACTGATAATGAAGGTTTTTTTTTTTTCAATTCTAGACAAACACATCTTTCCTTAAGCTCTTTTCTATTACATACAATCGGCCTTATGTTGGAAAAAAAGTCTCCTATGCTCAGCAAAGCTAGATGCATTTTATCATTTAAGAGGGCCATCACACTTGCTACATATTTTACATGATGTGGGAAAATTAAATTATTTTATATAGTATTACATTACCTAGTTAATAAGCAAATATGCAAAAAATAGAATCTCTTCTCCTTATTTTTCTTGACTATTTTGTTTCCTTCTATCTCACATACCCTGCTCACCTTACTTTTCTCTTTCTTTATCCAGCTCCTTCACATTCTCAGCAATACGAAAGTGTTCAGAGACATCAGGTACAACAATTTTTCAAAAGACAAAATAAATGAGTTGCAAAAATAAGTTCAGTAAACAATAGTCATCTGAGAGGCAGAAGCACACACATAGGAATTTTTAACAACTTAGATCTCACTATCCAAGCCAGGAGAGCTTCAAATGAGCTCAGGAATTCCCTGACCTAGTTCTTGAGTGCTGGGATTATTGGTGTTAGGTACAATGCCCAGGTCTGACTCTGTCTTAAAGCCTATACAGTTGGAATTTTTCTTATGGGTCTATACATAACACTAGAGCCAAACACTAGCAAACAATGTTGTGAAACACAGTACTGGATGGCTTAGTGCTGCTTAGAAGTTCCTTGCACATTCTTCTGTGTATCACACAGCTCAGAAAGAAATGTGTAGCACTTAGAAGCCACTTCCTGTGATATATTGCCTGTCTTTTTTCTAATTACCCCATTATTTAGGCAATTGAAGATACAACTTGCAAATAAATTAATAAATACCAGGCTCTATATCCAATCCCACAAGCTTAAATTATAGCTAGTCACTTTCCACTCTTTGTAATGTGGGAGCACACAGGAGGCAAATATGTATTTTGTTGACATTGGGCCCATATGACAGTGCTATGAGGACAGCAACTATACTGAGGGTCTTTCTACTTTCCAGAATGCAGAGCTGAGCCTGTGGGAGAGAGTTATTTCTACTCTACTTGAAAAAAAAATTCCAGGGTTCCACAAAATAAAATTGACAGAATTTTAGTATATGTTAACCATCAAAACAGCTAGTCCAGACATCAGGTCTCCGGACTAAAACCATCTTGATTTTTACCTTCAAGATATCAAGATGATGAAAGAGAAGCCAAAGCCCCAATCTGTACCTGAGTGTCCCAAGCAGGCAGGTGGAGGAACAAACACACAGAGAGAAGGACTTTGGGTAACCAGAGCTTTTCCCATTTTAGTATTCTTTTCTGAGAACACTACTTACTGATTTCCACATCAGTCACTTGGTAGAACTGAGACACATGGTTCTTTCTGTATATAAGAATGTTGGAAAACACAAATGCTTAGAGGTGTTAGATATTTACAATAAAATTGGAGTTCAATTTTTAAGAAACCAACTATGGTAGCAAGTAACTATTCTGAAATCCAGAGTTTGGTTGCATAATTTCCATATATGACATTCATGTGTATATATGGTGCCTCCTCATGCATAGCATGCTTCCCATATCTTTCATGAAAGCCCTCATGAACCTCATACCACTGGTGTTCAAGCCAAAGCATAAGATCTCCAGAAAATGTCTAATCCTTTCTGTCAGGTTTAGCTATGTGGTATTTTTGTATGTGCATTTTAATGTTCTTATATATTTGCAAATTACCTACACCCGACATTTGAAAAGTGAACTAAATGAATACAAAAATGTAAAAGTAACAGAGAATCAGATAAGGAATATTTAATGCCTACTGGTTTCTAGCATATTTTTAAATGTAAAGATTATACCAAACATTTATTGACTTTTCAATAGATAAATTTTCTTGATTTAAGAAGCAGAAATCTTTTATTCTTCTAGAAAACCATGCCCATCTTTAAAATTATCCAGTGTCCAACTTTTGAGGATATTGGTATGAGTAACAGAGCATTTTAGTAGCTGATTTCCTATAGGTTTCAGTATAGGAATTTCACACAAATTCTGGTTTCTAAACTGCACAGTTCTTTGGTCTCAGAGCAAAAGCTTCTGTTAGAGTAATGACCAATGGATACAAGCAGATGAAACATAATAATAAACTTCATAATCAAAGGCATTAAGTTCGAAAAATGAAGGGAAATATATTGTAGTACTGCTTATGCTTATGTCACAGTAAAGGGAAGGCAGGTGTATATGTGCCTACATTCTTTTGGGATTTCATGCATCCATGAGAAGTTTACATCCATATGAGTAGAATCTAATAAGCCATCATCATACAGAAAAGAAAATCATTTATATGGGCAGAAAATTCTTTGTTACCTTGTTTCTCTGAGTACATGCCATACTCCAAACCCCTATGATAATGACCAAGACCACACTTCTAAAATAATGATACAAGGGAAAAAATGCTCTTGGGAATTAAAAAGTCTGACTACATATTTGAGAAGTCAAGTAGTAGCTGCAGCTCAAAGGTAGAAAGTATATAAAAACTCAGAATGTCCAACCGATACTTGGGAGGATCTATACTATAAATATGAAATGATAGGCTAGAAGCAGAAACTACCTCATGTGCCTCACTCTCTGCAGATGCCAAAAAATCTGGCAGATGATGTCTCTTCTGCCAGAAGAAACTCAAATTCTTATAAAGCCACAAGGAAGACAAAATGCTTCAGGGTCTCTGTACTATTGCATGCATATATAAAATATTGCAAGGCATATGAATGAGAAAGTTTTGAGAAGTCCCAAGAACTTTACATGGATCCAATAGTAACCTATACATAAAAGTTTTAGTAAGATTCAATTTTCCAATTAGATATTCAAGTGAGACCTCTTCTTTATATTTTATTGTTATATGCACATACTGATAAAAGGCTACTTTGGTACTTTGCATACACTCTAATCCTTTTGTTCATCATGTCTATGTGCTTTTTGTGTCTCTGAGTTCCTTCTGTTTTTCTGTTTTCCAGTTTTCTTGTTCAATAATCTTCCTTGTAACAGATTCAATGACCTAGATCTTTTTCTTATTCCCATTTTAGTCATGAAGAAGCTGAATCAAAATATAACAGAATGCAAGAGATAGAAGAAAGAATCTCAGATGCCGAAGATACCATAGGAACTATGGACTCAACAGTTAAAGAAAATGCAAAATGAAAAAAGCTTGTAACCCAAAACATCCAGGAAATCCAGGACACAATGAGAAAGCCAAATTTAAGGATTATAGGCATTGATGAGAGTGAAGATTTACAAATTAAAGGGCCAGCAAATCTTCAACAAAATTATGGAAGAAAGCTTCCCTAACCTAAAGAGAGAGATGCCCATGAATATACAAGAAGCCTACAGAACTCCAAACAGACTGGACCAGAACAGAAATAATCTGTCACATAATAATCAAAACCCCAAATGTACTAAACAAAGAAAGAATACTTAGGGCAGTAAGAGAAAAAGGCCAAGTAACATATAAAGGAACCTATCAGAATTACACCAGATTTCTCACCTGAGTCCATGAAAGCTAGAAGATCCTGGGCAGAGCTCATGCAGACTCTAAGAGAACACAAATGCCAGCCGAGACTACTATACCCAGCGAAACTCTCAATTAGTATAGATGGAGAACCAAGATATTCCATGACAAAACCAAATTTACACAACATCTTTCCACAAACCCAGCCCTACAAAGGATAATAGGAGGGAAACTCCATTACAAACGAGGGAAACTATACCCTGGAAAAAGCAAGATATTAACCTTCTTTCATCAAACCCAAAGAACATAACCACACACATATAAAATTAAAATCAAAAATGATGGGAAGCAATAACCACCACTCCTTAATACCTCTTAACTTCAATGGACTCAATTCCCCAATAAAAAGACATAGACTAACAGACTGGTTACATAAACAGGACCCTACATTTTGCTGCATACAGGAAACACACCTCAGTGTCAAAGACAAAAACTACCTTAGAGTAAAAGGCTGGAAGACAATTCTACAAGCAAATGGTCCCAGGAAACAAGCCTGAGTTGCCATTCTAATATCAGATAAAATTGACTTTCAACTAATCTCATCAAAAGAGACATTGAAGGTCACTTCTTGCTGGTCAAAGGAAAAATCCAACAAGAAGAACTCTCGATCCTGAAAATCTATGCCACAAATACAAGGGCGCCCTCATTCATAAAAAAAAAACTTTACTAAAACTCAAAGCACACATTGCACCTAACACAATAATTCTGGGTGACTTCAACACTCCACTCTCACCAATGGACCGATCAGGAAAACATAAACTAAACAGGGAGACAGTGAAACTAATTGAAGCTTTGTACCAATTGGAGTTAACAGATATATATATATATATATATATATATATATATATATATATATATATATATAGATAGATAGATAGATAGATAGATAGATAGATAGATAGATAGATAGATATAGATATAGATATAGATATAGATATAGATATAGATATAGATATAGATATAGATATAGATATAGATATAGATATAGATAGATAGATATAGATAGATAGATAGATATAGATATAGATATAGATATAGATATAACTTTTCATCCCAAAGCAAAAGAATATACCTTTTTCTCAGCACCTCATGGTTCCTTCTCCAAAATCGATCATATAGTTGGTCACAAGACAGACCTCAACAAATATAAGAAGATTGAAATAATCCCATGCTTCCTATCAGATCACTATGGAGTAAAAGTGGGCTTTAATAACAATAAAAACAACAGAAAGTCCACATACACATGGAAACTGAACAATACTCTACTCAATGATACCTTGGCCAAGGAAGAAATGAAGAAAGAAATCAAAGATTTCTTAGAATTTAATGAAAATGAAGGCACAACATACACAAATCTATGTTCAAACTCAAGGCTGAAATCAATCAAGTAGAAACCAAGAGAACCATACAATGGATCTACAAAACCAAAAGCTGGTTCTTTGAAAAAAATCAACAAGATAGATAAACCCTTAGCCAGACTAACCAAAGGGCACAAAGAAAGTATCCAAATTAACAATATTAGAAATGAAAACGGAAATATTATAACAGAAACCGAGGAAATTCAAAAAATCATCAGATCCTACTACAAAAACCTGTACTCAACACAACTGGAGAATCTGGAGGAACTGGACATTTTCTTAGACAGATACCAATTACCAAAATTAAACCAGGATCAAATAGACCATCTAAACAGACCCATAACCCCTAAAGAAATAGAAGGGGTCATAGATAGCCTTCCGACCAAAAAAAGCACAGGACCAGATGGTTTCAGTGTAGAATTCTATCAGACCTTCAAAGAAGACTTAGCACCAATACTCTTCAAACTTTTCCACCAAACAGAGACAGAAGGAACACTACCCAACTCCTTCTTTGAAGCCACTATTACGCTGATATGAAAACCACACAAAGATCCAACTAAGAAAGAGAATTTCAGGCCAATTTCCCTTATGAATATCGATGCAAAAATATTAAATAAAATTCTTGCCCACCAAATCCAAGAACACATCAAAACGGTCATCCAGCATGATCAAGTAGGCTTCATCCCAGGGATGCAGGGATGGTTCAATATACAGAAATCTATCAATGCTATCCACTACATAACAAACTCAAAGAAAAAACCACATGATCATTTCATTAGATGCTGAAAAAACATCTGACAAAATTCAACATCCTTTCATGCTAAAAGTCTTGGTAAGGACAGTAATTCAAGGCCCATATCTAAACATAGTAAAAGCAATATACAGCAAACTGGTAGCCAACATCAAACTAAATGGAGAGAAACTTGAAGCAATCCCACTAAAATCAGGGACTAGACAAGACTGCCCCCTCTCTCCATATCTTTTCAATATAGTTCTTGACGTCCTAGCTAGAGCAATTAGACAACATAAGGAAGTCAAAGGGATACAAATTGGAAATGAAGAACTCAAACTATCACTATTTGCAGATGATATGATAGTATACTTAAGTGACCCTAAAAACTCTACTAGAGAACTCCTACAGCTGATAAACAACTTCAGCAAAGTGGCTGGCTACAAAATCAACACAAGCAAGTAGCCTTTATATACTCAAAGGACAAGCAGACTGAGAAAAAAATTAGGGAAATGACTCCCTTCACAATAGCTACAAACAGCTCAAAGTATCTTGGGGTGACTCTAACCAAACAAGTGAAAGACCTATATGACAAGAACTTCAGATCTCTGAAGAAGGAAATCGAAGAAGATCTCAGAAAATGGAAAAATCTTCCATGCTCGTGGATTGGCAGGATTAATATAGTTAAAATGGCCATCTTGCCAAAGGCAATCTACAGATTCAATGCTATCCCCATAAAAATCCCAACCCAGTTCTTCATAGAGCTAGAAAGAGCAATTCTCAAATTCATCTGGAATAACAAAAAACCCAGGATAGCTAAAACTATTCTCAACAGTAAAAGAACTTCAGGGGGATTCAGTATCCCAGACTTTAAACTCTACTACAGAGCAATAGTGATAAAAAACTGCATTGTATTGGTACAGTGTCAGGAAAGCGGATCAAAGGAATAGGATTGAAGACCCAGAAATGAACCAACACACCTATGGTCACTTGATCTTCAACAAAGGAGCTGAAAGCATCCAGTGAAAAAAAGATAGTCTTTTCAACAAATGGTGCTGGTTCAATTGGAGGTCAGCATGCAGAAGAATGCGAATTGATCCATTCTTATCTCCTTGTACTAAGCTCAACTCCAAATGGATCAAGGACCTCCACATAAAAGCTCACACACTGAAACTAATAGAAAAGAAACTGGGAAGACCCTTGAGGATATGGGCACAGGGGAAAAGTTCCTGAATAGAACACCAATAGCTTATGCTCTAAGATCAAGAACTGACAAATGGCTCCTATGAAGAAGTATGGAGAAGGTCCTGATCCTGGAAAGGATTGTTCTAGCATTGGAGGGGAATATAAGGACAGAGAAGAAAAGGAGGGAGGTAATAGGAGAATGGATGGAGAGAAGAAGGTTTTTGGGACATATGGGGAAGGGGCATCCGGGAAAGGGGAAATCATTTGGAATGTAAACAAAATATAGAAAATAAAAATATTAATAAAAAAAGAATTGACCAATGGGACCTCATAAAACTACAAAGTTTCTGTAAGGCAAAGGACACTGTCAAAAAGACAAAACGTCAACCAACAGATTGGGAAAGGATCTTCACCAACCCTAAATCCTACAGAGGGATAATATCTAATATATACAAAGAACTCAAGAAGGTAGAACCGAGAGAACCAAATAACCCCATTAAAAAGTGGGGTATGGAGCTAAACAAAGAATTTTCCCGTGAAGAACTTCAGAGGGCTGAGAAACACCTTAAGAAATGTTCAGAATCATTAATCATTAGGAAAATGCAAATCAAAACAACCCTGAGATTTCACCTCACACTAGTCAGAATGGCTAAGGTCAAAAACTCAGGAAACAGCAGGTGTTGGCGAGGATGTGGAGAAAGAGGAACACTCTTCCACTGCTGGTGGGATTGCAAGATGGTGCAACGACTTTGCAAATCAGTCTGGCAGTTCCTCAGAAAACTGGGCATGACACTTCCTGAGGACCCTGTTATACCACTCCTGGGCATATACCCAGAGGATTCTTTAGCATGCAATAAGGACACATGCTCCACTATGTTCATAGCAGCCCTATTTGTAGTAGCCAGAAGCTGGGAAGAACCCAAGTGTCCTTCAACAGATGAATGGATACAAAAAATGTGGTGTACTCCATTACAATGGAGTACTATTCAGCCATTCAAATCAATGAATTCATGAAATTCTTAGACAAATGGATGGAGCTGGACAACATCATACTAAGTGAGGTAACCCAGTCTCAAAAGATCAATCATGGTATGCACTCACTGATAAGTGGATTTTAGCCTAGAAACTTTGAGTACCCTAAACATAATCCACATATTAAATGATGTTCAAAAAGAATGGAGGAGTGGCCCCTGGTTCTGGAAAGACTCAGTGCAAGAGTATAGAGGAATTCCAGAACAGAGAAGCAGGAAGGGGTAGATGGAGGAACAGGGGGAGGGAAGAGGGCTTATGAGACTTACGGGGAGTGAGGACCCAAAAAAAGGGGAAATCATTTGAAATATAAATAAAAATATATCAATAAAAATAATATAACAGAGCCAACCCCCTGTCCTAGAACCAAGACAGAATCAGGAAAGTCTGGTGATAGAATGCGCTAACTGAATGTTTGGTCTTTTATTTCCACTTAAAAATACAAGGATAAGATTTCTGTTTTCTCAAACAGAAAATATTTAAAGTTATTAGAATGTTTTCTTATGTATTCTAATCTGTATTTATATATTTTCTTACTTTATGTGTTACTTCCATAGTAACCCTAAAGAAAAATAATAAAATAAAAATGAGATAAATTATTGTAACCTACTAATAGTAACTCAGTGTAACTCATTTGTAATGAGAATTCATAAATGACACGCTTATTTTCATATAAAGCAGCTACCCTTATAGTGATTCTCCCAAGTTATGAATATATAATTTTACAAGGATCCTACAATTTTAGGTAAATGTGAGTTGACTTGTGTAATTTATAGATATGTTCTGTAGTTTCTTCCCAGCAGGAAATAGTTCTTTTCCAGGTTTACCAACCATTTCAAGACACTACATTTTCATAAATTTTACTACAGGTAGCGATTTTCTCATTGTAGTTTAATGGACTGAGCAAATAGTTTTACTGCATAAACAATGTACTCCCATCGCACTGTTAAAACTGAATTAAAAACAGAGGGGTGTAATAGTTCCCCTAAATGCAATTCTAATCCCTTTAAATGGCAATACATAGGTAAATCATTTTAATTTACAATTGCAATAGTAGAGAACATTTGACAAAACAAATGGTCCCTGGTAACTTAAAAGATGGAAAATTGAAAAGGAGATTTTAAAAGGCATTCTGTTAAACAATAAGCAAAATCTATCCAGTTGAATAGACAGTAAAGAAAATAGATGGCTTGGCCATGAAATCATACAATGCTGTGAGTAGTACCACATCATCTAGAGGACTGATGGGAGACAGGAGGCTGCTGCACATAGATCACTGAAGCAGTGCCCCTATTTGTAGCAGCATCACTCTCTAAACGGCTGCTGCCATAATTCAGCCTCACCGAGACTCCCACTTTCCTGTTTGAGTTTGAAATGTGCAAAAGTCCACAAGTCATTCTGACTGGGACAAAAAAGGAAAAAGCTTTCCTGGGAAAGGTCTTGATGGACAACACAAGCAGCCTCTAATTTTCTCCATAGATTTGCACAAATGCTCTTTCAACATATCTTTGTGTGCATTTCCATTTTCGATAATTAAACAAGCCAAAGTAGACCCAAATTCTAACCAATCCTAGAAGTTCCAACTTGTGTATAAAGTACACAATTTATTTATGTTTTAGTTATTCATAGTGTAATTTATTTCAGTTTCCACTAATCAAATGACAAAATCCAGCTAGAGCCCTGGAGATAGAACAGAGAATTAAGTAAAGTTCAGTACTGGCCCGGTCCAGCATGGCTGGAAAAAGGGGAGGAGTGACATAGTTCCTGCCCCTGGAACATTGCCAGGACATTGATCCTCATGATCTCCACTTGTGCTGATGGTTGTTGTTGCCCTGAAGCTGATCTGCTGTTGTTATTACTTTACTTTCAATCATTCTTTCCAGGGAATTTACTTCCACCATTTTCCAACATTACTCAGAGCTAATTGTCATAATAATTAAAACAGATGTGGTTTTCAGGAATGAGGAATGGAGATGGTTATGAGGCTGTGGAGGGTGGAGAATAGGTCTTCCACTTGGCTTTTAGAACCATGGGAAAGGATGTAGACAATAAAACCACAGAGGTCATGGAAGCCTACATGGTCCTTTGTAGAAACATTTCATTGCCAGACTGGGCCTTGAATTTGGAATCATGAGGAGATGCATGTACCCCCAGTGCAACGACTGCTGCATTAATTAGTCAGGGTGAACTTGGGGACTTCAAAGATAAAAAGTTAAAGTAGTCTTAAAAAGAAAAGGTATGTATAGAAAACTAGTAAATTATGTATGATTTAGAAATAAATAGTATTAGAAGGAGGCTACATGAGGTTACAGAATTGCTTGGAAGAGGGAATGACGATTAGAGAATTAAAAGATGACATAGAAACATGTAAAAGTTAGTAGTTTGTTCTAACCATTTGAAGAATTGGGCATGTTAATGCCCGGAAAGATATTAGAGAGAGCTAACCACTTTACTTTATGAATTTACTTTATAAATTCAAAACTTTGTAAGGAATCATCTTAATTTTAGTAATCTATTATTATCTTTCTGTTCTTTCATGAAAATAGCTACTAAAGACTGCTCTTTGCTGAACCAGGAAACTGCAGATGTGCTCAGCTACCCATGAAGAACAGGCTGTATGAACCTTTAAGGAAATGTGCTTTTGCGTTGGGTTTAGCTTTTGCTCTAAGTAAATGAGGGTTGGGACTATTGATCTGGGATTCATAGAGTTTAACTAAATTTAAGGATTTATGTAAACTGAAGGATTTTTAATTTATGGAAAATTAAGGATCATTTAAGGATGATAAAAAATCTTGATGATGTAACTTTGGCTAAAGCATGAGGGAAGAAGAAGAAGAAGAAGAAGAAGAAGAAGAAGAAGAAGAAGAAGAAGAAGAAGAAGAAGAAGAAGAAGAAGAAGAAGAAGAAGAAGAAGAAGAAGATGAAGAAATAGAAGAAGAAGAAGAAGAAGAAGATAAGAGAAGAGAGGAGGAGGAGGAGGAGAATGAGGAGGGAGAGGGGGAAGAGGAGGAAGAGAAGTGTGATGAGAATCAGCAAAGAGAAAGTACCTGAACTGACATCTAACATCTACTACTGACTCCCAGTCACTATTGAATCAGTTCAGTTCCCATTTCTACCTTTCTCAGGAACCCCCACAAATTGAGGCTAGACTTCTACAAGTACTTATTTCTTCAGACACACAGAAGTTATTCCTTTTCCTTTAGCATTTTTTGCTAAAATGATGTTTGGCTAAGATTTGATAATTTATTTTGCTAAACAGTATAGCAGAATATTTTATTTGTATAATGATAAAACATTCTATCATAAAATTAGAGGTTTTGCATATTATTTTCAAGGAGAGTATTTCTAATAACACTGACATTTTCTATCTTTTTAGCAAAAATAATTATAGATTTAAAGCAGTGGTTCTCAACCTTCCTAATATTTAATACAGTTCCTCATACTGTGGTGAACCCCAACCATAAAATTACTTCAGGGCCAAGTCATAAGTGTAATTTTGCTACTGTTATGAATTGTAATTAAATATCTCATATGCAGAATACATGATATATGACCCCAAAAAGCTTATTACCCACAGGTTGTGGACATTGATTTGACATAAACCATATTATTTCTTTTATAAATTTGTTTATTTTCAAATTTTGAAATTATAATTAAACAATTTTCCCTGCCTTTTCCTCCCTCCAAACTCTCCCATATGCCTCTTATTGGGCTCTTTCAAATCAATTACCTCATTTTTAAGTCATTGTACATTTTAAAATAAACTTTATTTTTGACTCTCTGTTTCTATGTGTCTCTCTCTGTCTCTATTTATTTATTTATTTATTTATTTATTTATTTATTTCTCTCTGCCTGCCCCTCCCCCTCTCTCACTCTCGTGTGTGTGTGTGTGTGTGTGTGTGTGTGTGTGTGTGTGTGTGTGTGTGTGTGTACCACATATTTGCAGGGGCTTGAGGAGGCCAGAAGAAAATGTCCATGCAGCTATAGTAACAGGAAGTTATAAGATCCCAAAAATGACTGTTATAAACCAAATTTATGTCTTCTTGAGAAGCAGGAAGTACTCATAACCACTAAGCCATTGCTCCAAACCCTGAATATGGTTGTTAATATTGAATACACATATGTGTGTCTGTTTACACATTTTACTTTTTTATAAGACTTGGCTTCATTCATTATTTCATGGCGATTATAGATGGTTTATTTAAAATTCATTGAATTTTTACATTCTATTGGGTCTATAATGTATATATTATTAAGAAAATATTTAACCAGTTTAGGAGTATAGCAGCATACCATTAGGAATAATTTTACTGTTTTTTTTTTTTTTGAAAGAAAACAGGGAAGAGTGGATCTTGTGGAGAGGTGACGTGAGGGGAAGCCGAGAGACGTGAGGGAGAGGAGACTGTGGTTGGGGTATGATGTATGAGATAAGAATTAGAAAAGAAATGAAAGGCTTAAAATAGTGTTACAATAATCATTTGCTTTGTAATAATTTTAGAATAAACAGATTTAAATGTTCACATTTCAAAGCATGATCTATGTTTCTTCTTTTTGCAAAGCTATATTACCATGGATATTTACCAAATAGTATATTACAAAGTCATAATGCAATGAGAGAGAGAGAGAGAGAGAGAGAGAGAGAGAGAGAGAGAGAGCAGATTGTTTTATACTTGAATATTATCACAAAATGAATATGAACTAAAATGAAGTAAAAGGAATATTCTAAATCAGGAAAAGTCATTCTAATGAACAGATAGACCATATTTTCTAAATTTTACAATGCCTAATGGCATTGAATTAGCTTTTGGCTTTTTTTCAGTACAGAAGGTATTTTATTAAAATAGGTTATGAATCCAGAAAAGATTTTTATGCAGCTAAAGCCATCTGGTCATTAATTTGCCTGGAAATTTCTTTGAGGTGATAAGGGCAAGGCAACAGATGTCATCAGTGAACTGTGCAGAGACAATAATTTAACATATGAAGCATACAAGAGAGAGCAAGAGCGAGAGCAAGAGAGAGAGAGAGAGACAGAGAGACAGAGAGACAGAGACAGACACAGAGAGAGACAGAGAGAGAGACAGAGAGACAGAGAGAACAGCAGAGCAAGCAGAATTTAAATACCCTCACAACTTTAATTTGAAAGTAAAGAAAATTATTTGGCTGGACTCTGCATTTTTTAATTCCAAATAGCCACTGTGATTAGGAAACATCTATCAAATTGAAACAAATGGATCATATTTCTAATAGGAAGTAGAATCTTGCTCATGTTTTAAAGTGGTCTACCAAAATGTGATCATTATTATCAATAATATAATGTATCAATAATAGCAAATAATGCAATATTTTATTATTCCTTTCCAGCAGTGGTTTTTTTGATGGGAAGAATTGTCCCTGGGGTACATTTGTTGATATCTGGAAATATTTGGTTTGTTACTAGTGAGAGGTAATACTGGCATCTAGGGGTAGCATCCAGAGATGCTGAGAAACACCTGCCAATGAACAAGACATTCAGACATAAGGTACAGAAGGTACAGAAGTTGGAGGAGGACAAGGAGGTATGGAAATGATAGAAAATCAATACACTTCTATGAAATTCTCATAGTGTATTTAAATGAAAACCTTTTTTAAAACAAATATTAAGAATCCCTCTTTTAAAGAAAACAGTATATTTTAATTATGGGGTAATGTGATACAGAAGACTCTGGCACTATTAGGTTATAAGATTCTGAAAGGTTGATAATATTAAGATTAGAAAAATTTCAGAAAACAGTATATTTTAATTATTACAAAGGTAATGTGATATAGAAGACTCTGGCACTATTAGGTTATAAGATTCAGAAAGGTTGATAATATTAAGATTAGAAAAATTTCTTATGTAGATTTCTTTTATACAAAATCATAGGAACAGATCATAGAAATTTTGTTATTTCAGACTTACATTTCTGATTATAATGCAGTTTAATATTTGTGAGTATAACTATGTAAATACATTTTTAAATATAAAGAACAGTACTTTCCCCTAAGAAAAACATGGAAGACTAAAAGACCCTGAAACCAACACGTTGTTCAATGCTTGCTAGTTCCATAAATAGTGCCAACATGCTGATGCTCACCTCTTGTCTTGGTGCGCTAGATACTAAGGTGGGATGCTGTTTAGTTTGAGTGCTGCCTGGAATACATCCTGAGATCTTGTCTCAGAAAAGAACCAACCAACTTCTACAAACAATATACCAACTATACTAAACACTATAGAGAAATAAAGGCACACAAAGTGACGGTGATGAATCTTTACTACTTACTTGATATACAAATGACAGTTATCCCCCTAAAGTTCATAATACCATGGATGATTCTGGATCATCAAGTTGAAACCTATGACTTATTGATTTATAATAGATACCCAGGGAAACTTTTAAATGATTGACAAAATCGTTTACCCTCATCGTAAGTATTAGTTTCTTTGGATGATTTAGCATCTGGAAGTCTAAAGGATGGATTTTAGGCTTTCCTCATTCTATGATTCCACTGCTATTCTTTCCCTGAATTCTATACCTGTCGTCTTAAACATCTCTTAAGAATCAAGAAGTACCATCTTGATATTGGTTGCGTATTCTTCTTACTGAAATTATTTTTGTGTTAGCCAAAAAAATTAAAAGTGTTAGAACCATATGAGCTTGGGGGCTTTTAAAAGGCAACAATATCACTAGGTCTTACCTGTTACTGTTTCTTATATGTCTTTAAATTTTTTAAATGAGGCACACAGAATATCACACAGAAAACAGGCAAATTTGCTGCAGAATAGAAGAAACACTCTTGGGGTTGAGTGGAACATAGACAAATGATCATTGATCTGATATTTATTGTTGTCAAACTTTATATTATTTCTACATTCTCTAGAACCACTTCTTATGGGAAGGGATAATGGTAAGTTCTGATATTATATCAGAAAGCTTCCTGCTAGATAGCTATAATGTTTCTGGAGACAGTTCTAAATAGTTATGTATTAAAGATTTGGAAAATTCAAGATTTCAGTCTCTTCTTAAGAGCAAATATAACTCAGGCCCCATTCTTTTGTCCAACAGTTGACAGACCTATAGTTTGAGTCCTTGTTTTGAGAAGCTACTGATTATTAGGGAGGTATGTATGCCCATTGCCTTCTAATTTTGATATTATCTGCTAAGGTATCAAAGAGTGATAGTGTCAAAAATTTAAAATGTAGTTATAGAATATTTAGCTACCCTGTAAGTTTGTAGTAGAAGGTATGAAAAACAGAAAATGTCAATCTTTATTAGATATTTTCTTTATTTACATTTCAAATGTTATACTCTTTCCTCATTACTCCTCCAACCCCTCCCCCCCATTACATCATCCTCCACCTGCTCACTATGCCACCCACTCCTGTTTTCCTATCCTGGCATTCCCCTACACTGGGGCATCGAGGCTTCATAGGACCAAGTGCTTCTCATTGATGTCCAACAAGGCCATCTTCTGCTTCATATGTGGCTGGAGCCATGGATTCCTCCATGTGAACTCTTTGGTTGATGGTTTAGTCCCTGAGAGCTCTGGGGTTGCTGGTAGGTTTGTATTGTTGTTCCTCTATGAGGTTAAAAACCCCTTTAGCTCCTTTTGTCCTTTCTCTAGCTCCTCCATTGGAGACCCTGTACTCAGTCCAATAGAAGATGCTTCAACATGTAATAAGGACACATGCTCCACTATTTTTATAACAGCTTTATTTATAATAGCCAGAAGCTGAAAAGAACCTAGATGCCCCTCAACAGAGGAATGGATACAGAAAATGTGGTACATTTACACAATGTCATCTTTCTGAATCAATAATACTAATATAAATAAATGCAAAATCAGCAAGATGTCTGTAACTTTATGATTCTCAACGCTGATAGGAATCTTAAGCACTATAAAAATGCAAATAAAATAAAACAAGATGTTCTTTTAAAGAAGAAAAAAAAAGTTGTTCACGGCACCCATTTCAAAAAAGTACAATCTGTGGTTAAGACCATCTATCCCAGGAAAATATTTTTCTGAACAGTCTGAATCAAACAAAACCAAACGCAATGCTTTGTCTTGAGTTAGGATTGTAAAATGCAGAAGACACAGAGAGTAGCCCAGATCCTCTAAAATTTGGCACTGTCTATTGTTACCAGTGACCTAGATATTTTCAGGAATTCTATTTATACTTTCAAGAAGTGGAATTTCTGAAATTCTCATATCACAAAAGAATATGTTTCATTTAAATGTAGATTATTGCAGTGAAAGTGTCTCTAAATTACGTGCATCTTGTTTTGTGGCTTAGTAAACTTCTCAGAGAATATTTCGTTTTCTAGATGTCAAAGGAGGCTGATGATGTTTTTAATAACACTGGGAAATATCAGAGTGGTGAAAGACAGAAAACTTCAGGACTGATGGTGAATAAACCAGCAAATTTAGATAGCCGTTCTTTTAAGGAAAACGTTCCAATGATCAAGTTCCCTCCATATTGCTGAGTTACAGTGGGTTTGAGGGAAAAGAAGTTAAAATGGGCCTTACATGGGAGAAATATTGAAGAGCTTAATGCTGCAGGGGACTCAGAAAAAGAAGTCAACTGTATTTACTAAGTACATGGTGCAGGCTACAAATAAGCTTTAAATGGACTTGGGAAAACCTAATTATTGTGTTCATTTAATGTTTCAGTTAAGACACAGATATAAAGGTTACCAGAAAAATGTGTGTGTTTGTGTGTGTGTGTGTGTGTGCGTGTGTGTGTGTGTGTGTGTGTGTGTGTTTAAATTCAGAAATGCAGATAATCAAGTCCCTGCATTCACATTACTATTTTAACTAAGAAAAGTACTGTTTAAGATTTTTTTTAAATATTTTTATTTTCTATCTTCTTTGTTTATATTCCAAATCATTTCCCCTTTCGCAGATCCCCCCCCCATATGTCCCATAGACCTTCTTTTCTCCATCCATTCTCCAATCATCTCCCTCCTTTTTCTCTGTCCTTATATTCCTCTCCAATGCTAGATCAATCCTTTCCAAGAGCAGGACACTCCCCATACTTCTTCATGGGAGTCATTTGTTATGCGATTTGTGCCTTGGGTGTTCAGAGCTTCTGGGCTAATTAATATCCACTTATCAGAGATTGCATTCCATGTGTATTCTTTTGTGATTGGGTTACCTCACTTAGGATGATATTTTCCAGATCAAACCATTTGCCTAAAAATTTTGTGAATTCATTGTTTCTAATTGCTGAGTAGTATTCTATTGTGTAAATATACCACCTTTTCTGTATCCATTCTTCCTTTGAGGGGCATCTGGGTTCTTTCCAGCTTCTGGCTATTATAAATAAGGCTGCTATGAACATAATGGAGCATGTGTCTTTATTGCATGCCGGGGAATCCTTTGGGTATATGCCCAGGAGAGGTATAGCAGGGTCCTCTGGAAGTCTCATGTCCAGTTTTCTGAGGAACCGCCAGACTGATTTCCACAGTGGTTGTATCATCTTATAGCCCCACCAGCAGTGGAGGAGTGTTCCTCTTTCTCCACATCCTCGCCAACACCTGCTGTCTCCTGAGTTTTTGACCTTAGTCATTCTGAATGGTGTAAGGTGAAATCTCAGGGTTGTTTTGATCTGCATTTTCCTAATGACTAATGATGTTGATCACTTCTTATGATGCCTCTCGGCCATCCGAATTTCTTCAGGTGAAAATTCTTTGTTTAGATCTGTACCCCATTTTTAATAGGGTTATTTGGTTCCCTGGGGTCTAACTTCTTGAGTTCTTTGTATATATTGGATATTAGCCCTCTATCAGATGTAGGGTTGGTGAATATCCTTTCCCAAATTGATGGTTGCTGTTTTGTTCTTTTAACAATGTCTTTTGCCTTACAGAAACTTTGTAATTTTATGAGGTCCCATTTGTCAATTCTTGATCTTAGAGAATAAGATATTGGTGTTCTGTTCAGGAACATTCCCCTTGTGCCCATGTCCTCAAGGGTCTTCCCCAGTTTCTTTTCTATTAGTTTCAGTGTGTCTGGTTTTACATGGAGGTCCTTGATCCACTTGGAGTGAAGTTTTAGTACATGGAGATGAGAATAGATCAATTTGCATTCTTCTGCATGCTGACTTCCAGTTGAACCAGCATCATTTGTTGAAAAGGCTATCTTTTTTCCACTGCATGTTTTCAGCTCCTTTGTCGAAGATCAAGTGACCATAGGTGTGTGGATTCATTTCTGGATCTTCAATTCTATTCCATTGGTCCATTTGTCCATCACTGTGCCAATACCATGCAGTTTTTAGCACTATTGCTCTGTAGTATTGCTTAAAGTCAGGGATACTGATTCCCCCAGAATTTCTTTTGAGGTTGAGAATAGTTCTAGATATCCTGGGTTTTTTGTTATTCCAGATGAATTTGTTAATTGCTTTTTCTAACTCTATGAAGAACTGAGTTGGGATTTTGATGGGGATTGCATTGAATCTGTAGATCACTTTTGGCAAGATGGCCATTTTAACTATATTAATCCGGCCAATCCACGAGCATGGCAGATTTTTCCATTTGCTGAGGTCTTCGATTTCCTTCTTCAGAGACCTGAAGTTCTTGTCATAGAGATCTTTCACTTGTTTGGTTAGAGTCACACCAAGATACTTAATATTGTTTGTGGCTATTGTGAAGGGTGTCATTTCCCTAACTTCTTTCTCAGCCTGCTTATCCTTTGAGTATAGGAAGGCAACTGATTTGCTTGAGTTGCTTTTATAACCAGCCACTTTGCTGAAGTTGTTTATCAGCTGTAGGAGTTCTCTGGTGGAGGTTTTTGAGTCACTTAAGTAGACTATCATGTCATCTGAAAATAGAGATAATTTGACTTCTTCCTTACCAATTTGTATCCCCTTGACCTCCTTATGTTGTCTAATTGCTCTAGCTAGAACTTCAAGTACTATATAGAAAAGATATGGAGAGAGAGGACAGCTTTGTCTAGTCCCTGATTTTAGTGGGATTGCTTCAAGTTAATCTCTTTTTAGTTTGATGTTGGCTACCAGTTTGCTGAATATTGCTTTAACGATGTTTAGGTATGGGCCTTGAATTCCTGTTCTTTCCAAGACTTTTAGCATGAAAGGATGCTGAATTTTGTCAAATGCTTTTTCTGCATCTAATGAGATGATCATATGGTTTTTTTCTTTGAGTTTGTTTATATAGTGGATAGCATTGATAGATTTCCTTATATTGAACCATCCCTGCATCTCTGGGATGAAGCCTACTTGATCATGGTGGATGATTGTTTTGATGTGTTCTTGGATTCGGTTGGCAAGAATTTTATTAATTATTTTTGTATCAATATTCATAAGGGAAATTGGCCTGAAGTTCTCTTTCTTTGTTGGATCTTTGTGTGGTTTTGGTATCAATGTAATTGTGGCTTCATAGAACGAGTTGGGTAGAGTTCCTTCTGTTTCTATTTTGTGGAATAGTTTGATGAGTATTGGTGTTAGGTCTTCTATGAAGGTCTGATAGAATTCTGCACTGAAGCCATCTGGTCCCGTGCTTTTTTTGGTTGGGAGAATTTCTATGACCCTTTTTATTTCTTCAGGTGTTATGGGACTGTTTAGATGATCTATTTGATCCTGATTTAGTTTGGGTGTCGGATATCTGTCTAGAAAACTTTCCATTTCCTCCAGATTCTCCAGTTGTGTTGAGTATAGGCTTTTGTAGTAGGATCTAATGATTTTTTTAATTTCCTCAGTTTCTGTTGTTATATCTCCCTTTTCATTTCTAAGTTTGTTAATCTGGATACTGTCTCTGTGCCCTTTGGTTAGTCAGGCTAAGGGTATATCTATCTTGTTGATTTTCTCAAAGAACCAGCTCCTGGTTTTGTTGATTCTTTGTATGGTTCTCTTTGTTTCTACTTGATTGATTTCAGCCCTGAGTTTGATGATTTCCTGCCTTCTACTCCTCCTGGGTGGAATAGCTTCTTTTTGTTCCAGGGCTTTCAGGTGTGTCATTATGCTGCTACTGTATGCTCTCTCCATTTTCTTTTTGGAGGCACTCAGGGCTATGAGTTTTCCTCTTAGCACTGCTTTCATTGTGTCCCAAAGATTTGGGTATGTTGTGTCTTCATTTTCATTAAGTTCTAAAAAGTCTTAAATTTCTTTCTTTATTTCTTCCTTGACCAAGGTATCATTGAGAAGAATGTTGTTCAGTTTCCACATATATGTGGGTTTTCTGTTGTTTTTGTTGCTATTGAAAACCACTTTTACTCCATAGTGATATGATAGGAGGCATGGGATTAGTTCAATCTTCTTTTATTTGTTGAGCTCTGTCTTGTGACCAATTTCATGGTCGATTTTGGAGAAGGTACCATGAGGTGCTGAGAAAAAGGTATATTCTTTTGCTTTAGGATAAAATGTTATATATATATGTTAAATCTAATTGGTCAAAAGCTTCAATTAGTTTCATTGTGTCCCTGTTCAGTTTCTGTTTTCCTGATTGGTCCATTGAGGAAAGTTCAGTGTTGAAGTCACCCACAATTGTTGTGTTAGGTGCAACGTGTGCTTTGTGCTTTAGTAAAGTTTCTTTTATAAATGAGGGTGCCCTTGCATTTGGAGCATAGGTGTTCAGGATTGAGAGTTCTTCTTATTGTATTTTTATTTGACTAGCAAGAAGTGTTTTGTTAGTGATTTTCCTGCATTTGCCTTTTGCCATCTAGTTCTCACTGGTGTTAGTTGGTCTTATCAATGCTGGACTCACCAGTGCAAGCTGCCTCTTTCCAGCTGGCCTCTGGTGCACAGCTGACCTCCTGCACTGCCTGGAGACAGGGTGCTGTGGCCCAGGCTGTTCAGATCCAGAAGCAGACACCTGAAGGCTCCTGCCAGGGGCCTGCTGGACTCACCAGAGTACACTGACTCTCCCCAGCCGGCCTCCTGGGTGCCCCTCTAGCCTCTTTCAGGGCCTGGAGATGTGGTGTTGTAGCCCAGGCTGTTCTGGATCCTGAAGTGGAGATCTGAAGGCTCCCGCCAGAGGCCTCAGGACTGGAACCTAAGCTCTGTGGGGCCAGACCCACCAGAGCAAGGTGTGTCCTCCCAGTCTGCCTCTGGGTGCACACCATGCTCTTGGACTTCCTGGAAACCAAGTGTTGTGGCCCAGGCTGTTCAGATCCCAAAGCAGACACCTGAAGGCTCCCGCCAGGGGCCTGCTGAACTCACCAGAGCACAGTGACTCCTCCCAGCCGGCCCCCAGGTGCCCCTCTGGCCTCTTGCAGGTCCTGGAGATGTGTTGTTGTAGCCCAGGCTGTTCTGGATCACAAAGTGGAGATCTGAAGGCTCCTGCCAGAGGCCTCAGGACTGGAGTGTTTAAGATTTTTAAGATTTCTTAAGTAGCACTGATTTTTAGTCAATTTTATTGAAAAAAATTGAAATTTTAAAACATATAAATTGTTACCTGAATATTCTACTTAATGTGTGCATTCATAAAATATATGCTTTCATTTACTGTGATAAGTAAACCTAATGAATGAGGAGATTGCCCAACAGATTTATTATTATAGTTGGATATGCATTATGCTTTTATTTGTTTTCCTTCCGTATTCAGAAGGAAAACAAATAATTATTACTTTTGTTTTATTGGCCAAAATTTTATGTCTGTCTATCTGAGAAATTAGATACAGACATAAAGACAACTTAGGCTCATGAAGAAGCATTGTGCCCATGAATGCATAAGCTAATAGCTCACAAGTATGTCTATAACCTTACCCACTTGTGCTGAATAAGAAGGTTAGCATCCTTTGAGCCATAGCCAGAGTCTCTTAAGTGTATAGAAGAAGTGTACATTTTTCAGCAAGCTGTGTAAAGTTTGGAACTCTGTATTGTTAACAAAGATCAAACAGAAACTGCTGTAAATGGAATGGTAACCTCTAAAGTTCATATGTCAAAGCTCTAGCCCCCAAGGCAACTGCATTTCAATGCCAGGATTTCAGAAATAATTATGAGCAAATGAAGTCCTCAGGATGGATTCCTGTCCCAAGATGAATAGTATCCTCATAAGTTGAGGGAAAAATACAAGAGCTTATTTTATGATGTGTAAGATATAGGACCAAAGCAATTACCTGCAAGCAAAGAAGGGAGCTCTCACTAGATCCCAGACACAATATGATGAAAAAGCACATTTTGTTTGTTATTCTATTGGCCACTCAGATTGTCATTTTAATTTTTTTTTTTAGCTTTGAAAAATTACCCACAAATTTATTTCTTTTTTTTTAAGTTTTTTTTTTTTACTTTTTTAAAATTTTTTTTTAAATTTTTTTTATTCGGTATATTTTTTATTTACATTTTAAATGATTTCCCCTTTCCTAGCCCCCCCACTCCCAAAAAGTCCCGTAAGGCCCCTTCTCTCCCCCTGTCCTCCCACCCACCCCTTCCCACTTCCCCGTTCTGGTTTTGCTGAATGCTGCTTCATTGAGTCTTTCCAGAACAAAACCATAAGATTGTATCTAAACTTATTGTAAAATCTCAGTCATATAGATGTGATCCTATATCTCCTGGGGATTTTAGTTTTGATTTAAATGTCATATCAATAATATATCCTGAACTAATTTATGAAGTTTATCTAAATCTATATATTAATCATCTTTCACACCCCAAGACTCTCAAGTTAATAGCCTCTTTTACTGTGATTATTATCACTACATTCATGTATATGTGTATATGAGTACAAATAAAACAGTACAACTTGGTTAGAGCATTTTTATTATATATAATTATTTTATCACATATACATATATGTATAGATATATGTGTATTTATAAACGCACACACATACGTGTAGTTGCAGGGCTGGCCATTGTTCATTGGGCAATAAATGAGGGGCCTCATCCCCTGGAAAAGTTAATTGTTCTTCTCCAGGTAATCATTAGTTTCCTATAGTTCTTTTTCTAGAAGTGGAAACCCACAAAACAGTCCTTAGTGTTGACATGATCATTGAAACTGCCTTTGATTATGATCATGAAGCCATTCATAGAAGAAACTGTTTCAAAGCAGACTTCCTATGTTCTGACTCTTATTGTTTCTCTGACTTCTTTTCTATGTTACCTGAAACACAAATGTAGGAGTTGTGATTTGTTCAATGGTACTGGATCTGTTGTTCCCCACCATTGTGTCTAGTTATGACTTTCTGTTATGGTTTCCATCATCTGTAAAGAGAGATTTCTTTAATGTGAGTAATAGCACTGGTTATCCAGAAAAGGTGGCTAGCATATAAAGACAGTTTTTGCTCTATTTTTTTTTTATTTTTCAGATATGCTTATTCTAGGATAGTCATTTGCATATGTGTGTATGTATACAAGTTTCTGTTCTAAGCCTTTGGAATTTTTTAGTTAGTTAAAAAAAAACTAGATTTAGTCAGGCTGTCATGCTGCATGCCTTTAAATATAGTACTTGGGAGTCAGAGGCAAACAGATATCTGATTCTGAGGATATTCTGTTCTATAGAGCAAGTTCTAAGACAACCAAGGCTACAAAGGTAAACCCTGTATCAAAAAGCCTAAAACAAACAAACGAACAATAAGGAATAACAAAAGAAACCAGAGCTGGTTGTTTGTAACAAATACATATGCCCAGTGCCCTTTTAATTTGTCTATTATTTATGTTTTGGGACTTATAGTATCTTAATTGATGTTATGTTGGAAAATGTAACACTTTGGGCATTTGTATTATCAATTAATATCAAGTTGATCATCAATACATATGATATTCACCAATAACATTTTTGATTAACTCATTTCCAAAGTTGAAATTCTCCATTGTTTCTAATTTGCTTACATTTTTGTTTTGATTTGTGTTTTGTAATTTGAAGAAAAATATTTAGTAGAGGTTCATTTCTGCGTCTTCAATTCTATTCCACTGACTTACCTGCCAGTCCCAATACCAACACCATTTAGTTTTTATCACTATTGCTCTGTTATACAGCTTGAGGTCAAGGAGAGTGAATCCACCCAAAGTTCTTTTTACGGAAGAGAATAGTTTTTGCTATCCTGGGTTTTTGGTTAGTCAAATGAATTTAAAAAATTGCTCTTCCTAACTCTTTGAAGAATTCAGTTTGAAATTTGATGGGGATTGCATTGAGCCTGCAGATTGCTTTCAAGAAGATAGCCATTTTTACTATATTAATCCTGCCAATCCATGAGCATGGGAGGTCTTTCCATATTCTGAGGTCTTCGATTTCTTTCTGTAGAGATTTGAAGTTCTTGTCATAAAGATTTTTCCCTTGCTTGGTAAGAGTCACAGCAAGGTATTTTATATTATTTGTGACTATTGTGAAGGGCATTGTTTCCATAATTTCTTTCTCAACCTGTTTATCATTTGAGTAGAGAAAGGCTACTGGTCACTTGATCTTTGACAAAGAAGCTAAAACCATCGGTGGAAATAGACATTATTTTCAACAAATGGTGCTCATTCAACTGGCAATCAGCATGTAGAAGAATGTGAATTAATCCATTCTCATGTACTTGTACACAGCACACAAGTCCAAGTGGATCAAGGACCTCCATATCAAACCAGATACACAGGATCTAATAGACGAGAAAGTGGGGAAGAGCTTCAAATACATGGAAAGAGGGTAAATTTTCCTGAACAGAACAACAATGGCTTATGTTCCAAGATCAAAAATCTACAAATGGGACATCATAAAATTGCAAAGCTTCTGTAAGGCAAAGAGGACACTGTCAATAGAATAAAATGGCAACCAGTAAATTGGGAAAAGATCTTTACCAATCCTACATCCAATGGAGGGCTCATATTCAATATATATAAATAGCACGAAAAGTTAGAATCCAAAGAACCAAATAACCCTATTAAAAATGGGCTAAACCAAAAATTCTCAACTGAGGAATACCGAATGGCTGAGAAGCATCTAAATAAATCTCTGGTCATCGGGGAAATGCAGATCAAAACAACCCTGAGATTCCACCTCACACAAGTCAAAATGGCTAAAATCAAAAGCTCAGGTGCCAGAAGGTGCTGGTGAGGACCTCTGCAAGAGCTTCAAGTGTCATTAACCACCAAGCTATCTCTTTAGTCCACACAAATAAAGATCAAAAGAAGAGTGTGTTTATTACTGATTAATCAAATGTATAATTCTGATTGAATCTACATTCCTCAATTCAATATGATAACTATACATTGAAATTTGTAAAATAAAGTTTAGCAATCATATGTAATATGCTATGCAATATTTAGAGAAATCATGAAATTGTATTGAAATTTTAACTTATCTCCTCTAATGATTTTCATTGTTTTCCACAAATTATATATATGTATATGTGTATGTGTATGTGTATGTGTATCTGTATCTGTATCTGTATGTGTATATGATATGTATATGTATATGAATATGTATATGTATGCGTATGCGTATGCATATTGTATATGCTATGCCTGTGTGTGTGCATGTGTGTGTGTGTGTCTGAGATGTTTTTAAGCAAACAAATTATAGTTGCTAGAAAGTAGAATTTAATTTTATGGAAACACCACAGCCAACTTTAACTTCAGAACTGCTAAAAAATCAGAACTTGTTTGTTTGGCTTTTTTTTAACACAATGAGTATATTAATTTAAAAACTCAAATATAACACTCATCTACTAAAAATCATGGATTTCAATAACATATTAAAGACCTTTATGAGTGGAAATACCTAATAAAAGTGTCTGTAAATGTAGCTAAAATTAAGTGTATTTTTTAAATTAGTTAAAGCCAAATACATTTAAAATAAATTAAGTGCTCAATAAAATGGACTTTTCTTTCCATTTACACACTTCAGATATGTTCATTTTGTTAATATGCAGTTCAAAACATCACATTTCTAAATGAGTTATTCTACTTTAACCTTTATAAATTTCATTGTAACCATGGCTACTTATTTTAAATTGCTATTTTTTCCTGTAAAGTACATGTTCTATTTATTAAATGGTGAATAATTTTCATTCTATGTCATCTCTTTGTGGAGTTGACCTGATTATCCTAAAAGAAAAAAAAAGAGAGAACTTCAAATGGAAACCAGACTTTGTAGGTACCATTTCAGGCAGGTTTTTATGTGCAGACATCTTGGGCTCTGGTTTAATATTCTGTTTGGTAAAAACACTGAATTGATAACAAAGAGTCATACGACATTACTGTGAACAAAACAATGTGTAGCTGTTACTCCCAATGAAATACAGTATTGGACATGTATAGGGTAATGGGGTTCAGGATCAGGATAACACGCACAATTCTGAAATGCAATTTGAAAACTATAGCACTTACATGGAGCTCATAACAGACTACAGAACACTATCCTTTGAAGGCCCTCAGGGAACATCACAGAGTAAGAAAGTCCAGGTTGCAAAGATGATGGTAGGGTAACTATAATCCCCTCCAAAATGATCATCAGGCATTTGAGGAATAATAACTTGTATTTTTAAAGAACACTAAATCTAAAGTAAGTAGATAAAATATGGGTTAGAATTATGAATTATTAATAAAACATGAGTCACAAAGCTATAAATTTTTATCTATCAAGGCAGTAATTGCCATTTCTTCTCTGTCTGGAACAATGCCTTCTCTGTACTAGGAACTATATATCTTTTGGCGTGTTTTCATTCAATTAGCCTACTATATTGAGAGGAAATTTCTTCTTTGTCTCATCTTATAGATATCAATTTTATTCTTTCCATTTGCAGGGTAAGGTGAGAAAAGTTTTCTCTGCATGGCCCTAGCTGTCTTCTGACTCACTCTGTAGACCAAGCTGACCTCAAAGTCACAGAGCTCCTCCTGTCTCTGCTGCCAGAATTCTGAGATTAAAGGCAAGTGCCACCACCAACCAGCCAATTTTATTCTTATAATGACAGAATATGTTGACACCTAATTTGCTTTTAACCTAAAAATAGGTTGGCCCACTGCCGCACAAGTCTGAGCATAGCTGTGCTAAGCATCTCGGTGTCTCCATCTGGGATACTAAATTCTACTCTGCGGTCTTTTGCTCCCTGATTTAGCTCTCTTTTTAGCTCTTTTCTTCCTTCCTCCTCCATGCTTACCTCCCTCACTTCCTGCCTTTTTTCCGTCCTCCTTCCATTGCCCTTTCCTGACTTTTATCCTTCCATCTTATTTGCATTTTCTTTTATACCTTTTTGAATATTTTTCTAACTTTTTGAATGAAAGAATATTCTTTTATTCTTTTTTTATTTTATTGATATATTTTTATTTACATTTCAAATGATTTCCCCTTTTCTGGGTCCCCACTCCCCACAAGTCCCATAAGCCCTCTTCCCTCCCCCTGTTCCTCCATCTACCACTTCCCTCTTCCCTGTTTTGGAATTCCCCTATACTCTTGCACTGAGTCTTTCCAGAACCAGGGGCCACTCCTCCATTCTTTTTGGACATCATTTAATATGTGGATTATATCTTGGGTATTCAAATTTTCTAGGCTAATATCCACTTATCAATGAGTGTATACCATGATTGATCTTTTGAGACTGGGTTACCTCACTTAGTATGATGTTCTCCAGCTCCATCCATTTGTCTAAGAATTTCATGAATTCATTGTTTCTAATGGCTGAATAGTACTCTACTGTGTAAATATACCACATTTTTTTTTGTATCCATTGCTCCATTGAAGGACACCTGGGTTCTTTCCAGCTTCTTTTATTCTTTAAAATTTGTTTTATTTTTATAAAGAATCAAAAAAAGGAACACTTGATCCTTGTTTTGTGAGTCTTTATATGTCTAAAAATTGGAAATTCTTTTACAGCAAATAAATGATAAATGAACTAGATGTAATGGCTTACATCTGTAATTACAGTGCATGGGAAGTGACTGTCAGACCAGAAGTTCAAGATGAATCTTAACTATGTAGAGAGGATGAGATCAATATGAGCTATATGAAATTCTGTAACTGCAATGAATAATTATGTTTTTCCTTGATTTGAAGATTAAACAGTTTATCCATGTATTGTAATATTACACACCACTTCATAAATATGTGAATGTTAATGTATAATTTGAAGGAATACACTTTAAGAGAGCCGAGCATTTAAGAAGGAGAGCAAGGAAACAAGTGCAAGTTCCTTATGATAGGCAGTTGTGTCTTCCTTTCAAGAAAACTGTCATTGGAATGACAAAAGAAATATAAACCTACAGATATGTCCACAGCTGTGAATGCTGAGATGAGTCATTAGCCAATACAACATGAAAATTTCTAAAATAATAAAGTAGATATGATGAAAGGAAAGAAGCATGTAAGCTACTGAAAATCTTCATGTTACTGACAATGGACTTTGCTCCTGAACAGTGAAATGGGGATTTAGTACAGTAGTCTGGAGTTGGGGGTAAAATTAAACAATAGCCCATCAATTCTAAGCATGTATGTTAGTTATGTGCAGTCTGCATACTACTTAACACAACTGCCTCGGTGTTGTAAAGAAAATAAGTGATAAGATCTCATGCAACTCTCTTCTTAATTAAAATATAGATTTCTATTACCACAATCCAACTTTATTACAGCAGGATGAAACTTAATTATGTTAATGATATCTATTCCGACTATTTGTGCTACTTATCCTTGGTCTCCAATAATAAGCATTAATACACAACAATAACTTTACAGTACATAAGATGTACTGTGGACATCAGTCCATAGATGTAATGTAGACATCAAATTGAATAGACAGCTGACTTAGCTCTTAAAGGAACAGTTAAAATGTGAAAACAAACATATTCAGTAACTATTATAATTAGTTATATTTAAGTCAAAAGCATGCTTCAATATTCCACCTAACATCAGAAATAATACCCATTATGCTGTAACCAACAGTCCTCCTATGAAGGGGCTTTATTTCTACACAACTGAGGCTTCTTGGTGAGACACAAGTGCAAGTTGGGATGAGGGTTGCTAATATCAACAATGGTGCCTTTGATTTAGTTGTGACTATGCAGTCAGTTGATAATGAAGTTTCCAGGGAATAGTTGCAATCTTTCTATTTCCAAGTGAGAGCCACGTGGCTTTACTTCTTGGCATGTTCAGAGTGATGTAAGGGAGATGGAGAGCTTAACCACTCTCTGAGAAACAGGCACTGAAATGAATCTTCTGTTATTATATACAGATATTGGAACAGATAAAACTGACATTGAATTAACATTTAGAATATATAACAATTCTTGTTAACCAATATAAAAAGATAAGCAAGTATACAGAACAATCGGAAGATATGCCAACTAGTGTTTAGCAGTCCTATAACTACCCAAGGAAATAGAGTTTGAAAGTGTAATATCTATCTTTATATAAACATTCGTGGTCATAATTTTTAAAAAAAAAATGAAACAAAAAGAAAGCTGGACAACATAGCAGAGATGTCATTTCAACTGGTGGAGGAAATAGAAAATAATCACCTTGAAAACAATTCACTTCTACCCAACAATCATAAGTATATCTATACTTTGTAAATGAAGAGTCATTTTTTCCTTATACAAGGCTATTAGGTGTGTTGGCACATTTGGCCAATCTAGAAAAATTTTTATATCTTCTTAAAAGGATACTTGAGTTCAATTATTTCAGAATCTCTGGAAATTTTGGCACACCAGTATTTCTGTAGAAGTTTTTCTAGGCCTCCTTAAAATATAGTTAAGAACCGAGAAACACTTTTTTGAAGAAATTACTATGGTTTTGGCAGATATCTCAGTGGTTGCAAGCACTTATAGTACAAATCTGAAAACCTGCATTTAAATGCACAGGACCTGAGCAAAAACTGAACATGTAGCCTGTTCACATATAGAGAAATGGAAAGTAAAGGCAAGAGAATCCTTGCAGGCTATCTAACGTGGCATATGTACTGGTTAATCAATAGAAATGCTGTCTAGGCATGGAGACAGTTGAAGACCAACCTATATGCTGATACCCAAGCTTGTCCTATAACCTTCACAAGAGTGAATGCAAGTGACATGTGTGCACTTGCATTCACATAAATGAATGCATAATACGTGCAGAAGCATGGGCACACATCATAACCACATAAAATGAAACTATTGTGCACACATTGCAGAAAAATAAGAAGGAAATATTAAAATAACATTTAAAAACTATATAAGGAGATAAGAATGGTGTGTTGGTTCATTTCTGGGTCTTATCTCCTTGTACCAAGCTCAACTCCAAATGGATCAAGGACCTCCACATAAAACCTGACACACTGAAACTAATCGGAAAGAAACTGGGGAAGACCCTGGAGGACATGGGCACAGGGGAAAAGTTCCTGAATAGAACACCAATAGCTTATGCTCTAAGATCAAGAATTGACAAATGAGACCTCGTAAAACTACAAAGTTTCTGTAAGGCAAAGGACACCGTCAAACGGACAAAACGTCAACCAACAGACTGGGAAAGGATCTTCACCAACCCTAAATCCGACAGAGGGCTAATATCTAATATATACAAAGAACTCAAGAAAGTAGAACCCAGGTAACCAAATAACCCCATTAAAAAGTGGGGTATGGAACTAAACAAAGAATTTTCACATGAAGAACTTCGGAGAGCTGAGAAACACCTTAAGAAATGTTCAACATCATTAATCATTAGGGAAATGCAAATCAAAACAACCCTGAGATTTCACCTCACACCAGTCAGAATGGCTAAGGTCAAAAACTCAGGAGACAGCAGGTGTTGGCGAGGATGTGGAGAAAGAGAAACACTCATCCACTGCTGGTGGGATTGCAAGATGGTACAACCACTCTGGAAATCAGTCTGGCGGTTCCTCAGAAAACTGGGCATGACATTTCCTGAGGACCCTGTTGTACCACTCCTGGGCATATATCCAGAGGATTCTTCAGCATGCAATAAGGACACATGCTCCACTATGTTCATAGCAGCCCTATTTGTAGTAGCCAGAAGCTGGAAAGAACCTAGGTGTCCTTCAACAGAGGAATGGATACAAAAAATGTGGCATATTTACACAATGGAGTACTATTCAGCCATTAGAAACAATGAATTCATGAAATTCTTAGACAAATGGATGGAGCTGGAGAACATCATACTAAGTGAGGTAACCCAGTCTCAAAAGATCAATCATGGTATGCACTCACTGATAAGTGGATATTAGCCTAGAAACTTTGAATACCCAGGACATAATCCACAAATTAAATGATGTCCAAAAAGAATGGAGGAGTGGCCCCTGGTTCTGGAAAGACTCAGTGCAAGAGTATAGGGGAATTCCAGAACAGGGAAGTGGGAAGGGGTGGATGGAAGAACAGGGGGTTGGAAGAGGGCTTATGGGACTTGTGGGGAGTGGGGACCCAGAAAAGGGGAAATCATTTGAAATGTAAATGAAAATATATCAATAAAAAAAGAAAAAAACTATATAAAACCAGAAAAGTTTAAAAATAATAATAAATTTGGTTGGTGTAGCACACACCTATACTCCTGAGTACTGTAGAATCTAGAAGTTGACAGCAAGGCTGGAAACCAAAAGAGACACTGAAACATAGCAGGATCCAATGAAGCTCACCTCAATAGAATGGATAAACATAGGGAGAAGTAGATCAGGTACACCCTACTTTAGGCCATGCTTTCTTCACCTTTTCTATGTTCTTTTGAACAAAACTCTGATAATATCCTTTCTTTATCTTTTACTCCATATCTACAATAATAAGAAAAGTATTTAGGGTAGCTCCTTGCAGTTTTGTATAAACTGAAAAAAAGCACACATTAGTGTTCAGAAAAGATCAGTATTGTCCACTGTAAAAAAAAATTGTCCATTGCCTTATTCTTTGGCAAAATAACAAAACTGCCTATCACTACAATACAATAAAATACATTTCTATTTACATTTGTCCTATTTAGGTACCTTCCATTCCACCATCGATATTCGGCTTTTATGACTTTTCTACATTCATCAGGAGTATCACATCACGTAGGTATATGTACTGTGGATTTTAGAATGTATGCTACTATTTAGGAATTCCTGTTTCTCCTTTATTCCATTTCTGAGTATTATTTTTCTATTAAAATACTCATGAATATTTCTATTTTTGAAGTTGAGTTTCTGTAGGCAATGACATTGGATTTCCTGTATTACCATGGTATTATGTGGCTTTTTTAGAGAAGATACACAGAAATGACTATTTATGCCAGATAGTCAAACCACAATCCACCACAGTCCACAGAAATGATACTATCAATCTCCATCTTGATGAACTCTGAGTATGTTGTAGTATCTTCCATAAGCATAGTGACAGGTTACAGACACAAGTGTAGATAACTCCTACATAAGTTACCTCTGCTCTGTCTTCAGAGTAACAACTAATCAAAATTGTGTCAGTATAATCCCCAGTTCAATGAACCTTCTACTTCCTTTATATTCTAGCACTAACAGCACATCTGACTACGAGGAAGAATTGGTGGCTGAATCTTGAGAAAGGTTCTGATGATACATCTCCCCTTTTCATAGCAAATTGTAGTTGGCATGATCATGCAAGGGTTTAGCTCATGTCATCAGAGCTGATGTTTCTCCATAACTATTATTATATTGTACTAAGGGACACAGTCCCACTAAATGTAAAGTTACAGCAGTGTGATACAATATGTTTATTTATTCCTCTTACATATTGATGAAAAACAATCTAGATAATCTTTCTGCATCAAGCATGTTTTTATTCCATAGCATTTCTGGAAATTAAACTGTTATTTGTTTTTATAGATGGTGTCATAGGATTTAATTAATTTAAATGGCCTCTATAAGGACTATTGGTAATATAGTACAGATTTTATAATCAGACAGGAAACAAAATCTCCCATGAATATTTCTTTGATTTTTTTCACCCAATATTCTAGAAGAAAAGTCAAAGCCCCATCCACCTATCAAACATATAATTGGTATTCCAATTTTCTTGTGTCTGCATTCTAAAAGAGACCTCAGTGATCATAGCTCTTCAAGATCTGGAATCTTTTCCCACAGTGAATTTGTGATGTGCCTTTACAACCAAGAGAACAAAATGCCAGAGATGTGCATTTTCTAGGACTTTCAAAAGTAAGGATTTAGCTCGTACTCTGGTAGTGTGTCTCTCTTGCACTGCTATGAGGACTTTCAAGCAGCCTAAGCAGAAGCCAACTTGGAAGGAACAAAAGATGTTTGCCAATGGAAGTAAGAGTTTGCCAGCCCTGAGACTAAGTATTCTTGGAGCTGGTTCTTCACTCCAGCAAAATTTCTAGATATATAATATACTGAAAAAAATTTCTGAAGTTCTCTGAGGGCTTCCAGTGGGAACCTTCTCTCTGAAGCCTTCTAGAATTTCTTTCACATGAGTAAAAATGGATAATACAGTCTTTTAACAGGCTATCCAGAGACTTCTCCTGGGGATCCATCCCATATACAGACATCAAACTCAGACACTATTGCAAATGCCAAGAAGTATTTGCTGACAGAAGCCTGATATATCTTGCCTCCTGAGAAGCTCTGCCTGAGCCAGACAAATATAGATGTGGATGCCCACAGCCAACCATTGGACTGAGCAAGGTGAGTCCAATAGAGGAGTTAGAGAAAGGACTGAAGGAGCTGAAGGGCTTTGCAACCCAATAGGAAAAACAACAATATCAACCAACCAGACCTACCCTGCAACTCTCCCAGGGACTAGATCACCAACCAGAGAGTACACATAGCGGGACCCATGGCTCCAGCTGCATATGTAGCAGAGGATGGCACTGTCAGACATCAATAGTAGGAGAGGCCCCTGGTTCTGTGAAGGCTCAATGTCCCAGTGTAGGGAAATGCCAGGGCGGTAAGGTGGAAATGGGTGGGTGGGAACACCCTCATAGAAGCAAGGAAGTGGGGATAGGATGGGGTGGTTGTTTGGGGGAGAGCTGGGAAAGGGGATAACATTTGAAATGTAAATAAAAAAAAACATCCAATAACAAGAAAGAAAGAAATATCTTTTCACTTTAAGCTAGTTAATAAATCAGAATTCTATCATAAAGCCAAAGTCAGTCTAGATAACTTCTCCATGTTTCAGTTTTCTTAGAGCTTTTCTTTCTTCCTTTCTTTCTTTTGTTCTCTCTCTCTCTCTCTCTCTCTCTCTCTCTCTCTCTCTCTCTCTCTCTCTCTGTCTCTCCCTGTCTCTCTTTCTCTCTCATTTCTTCTTTCTTTCTCTCTTCTTTCTTTCTTTCTTTCTTTCTTTCTTTCTTTCTTTCTCTCTTCTTTCTTTCTTTCTTTCTTTCTTTCTTTCTTTCTTTCTTTCTTTCTTTCTTTCTTTCTTTCCTTAATATATATGGGAGTTTTGCTTGAATATATATCTTATACGACATTCATGTCTATTGCCAAAGGGCATAAGAAATGGACACCAAATTCTCTGCAACTGGAAGTCAAAAAGTGTTGTGGTGACTATGGGGTGCTGGCACTTGACAGAAGGTCCTTTGAAAGAACAGAGTGTGCTCTTAACTGCTAACCCATCTCTTCTACTCTCTCTAAGTTTTTTCTATTTTAACTAAAAGTTAATGTTTATAAAAGTTATGCTTCTCTAGAATATGTCTTCTCCACATGAACAATGTTAACACCAGGGCTTTCAAATTATTTATCATAATCCCCTTCATGACAATCTAAAATATACCCAGACATTTCTAATATTCCCTTTACAGAATCATAGTGAAGACCAATGCTCTACAAAATAGCAATGGCTTAGGCCAAGAACATGCTGCTTGATATTTAAAAAACAAAAATTGAAAAACAAAATGAAATATCTATTATATTACATGTTTGCTTTCTTTCTTATATATACTCTTACCATTGATGGCTGCTTTACTAGTTTACTGACAGACTGAAGTTTACCTAGGCTTTTGTTTCAGCCAGGTATCATTTTTCCAGGGAGTGATGCTGCTGACAGTAGTCTGTGCATTCCTGCATCAATTAACAATGAGGTTTATGCCCAGTCTTGAAGCAAAACAGCTGCAGATGCCTGCCCTTCCTCTTCTATAAGGAAAAAGGATTGTCTGTTTACAAAGTGTAGATATACTTATGATTGGTGGGCAGAAGTGAATTGTTTTCAACGTGGTAATTTTCTATTTCCTCCGGCAGATTTTCATGGGCAATTCAGCTTTACTCACTTTTGTGGAACCTCGCTGACCTCCCTCATTTATCCATTTATCATGTCAGCTCTCGGAACCTAGAAACATATTCTATTCTGAGTCCCCTCAATGGTCATCCCAGGCAGGATATCAAAACCAGGCAACATACAGCCAGTGTACTCTCCTGAGAACCAGAGAGGACAACAGAAACAAGCAAAGGAACACCCACATAACAAACACAATACCAAAGATCAGAACCTAGAGTTGACATCATCCCAAATTCAAATGTCTATATGTCAATGTAAAAACATAATCCATAACACTCTGAAAAATATATCCCCAGTGAAGTGCAGCAACATTACTATAGGAGACCCTGAGAAGTACAAGATAGCTTAAGTACAAGACAAAGACTTCAAAATAGTATTTGTGACTATGATCAAGGACCTTAAAAGGATATAGACAAACCCTTTAATGGAATATATTAATCCACAAACAAGCAGTAGCATGCTTTGAAGAAAACTGTTAAAACATGAAAGTAAAAAGGGAATCTTGTCTTAAAACCCATATGGACAGAAAACTGGAAAGAAGAGATTTAGAAACATACCTTCAGAGGCAAGCAACTCCACGGAAATACAGGAGATAGAAAATAGAATCTCAGAAACAAAGAAAAGATAGAAGAAATGGTTACCACAGTCAAAGAAAATGTTAAATTTAAAAATCCAGGCACAAATCATCTAGGAAATCTGGGACATGATGGATAAAAACAAATATATTTGAGTAATAGAAATAGGGGAATGGAAGCAGATGCATACACACACCACAAACACAGAGGTACACATACAGAAACACAGACATAGAGACAGACATACACAAACACACATATAGATACATACACACACATACACACACACACACACACACACACACACACACCTCCACTCTTTCTGACTACCATGATTAAAGCAGGATATCGACAAAAGCAGAAAAAAACAGAAAGCTTTACAAACTCTAGGAAATTGAACAATTCATTGATGAATGTAAAATTAGCAAAAACTGAAATTGAAAAAGACATTAAAAACTTTTCTAATTGAATTAAAACACAACATTCTCAAGTTTATGTGACACAATGAAGGTGTTTCTGAGAAGCAAGTCTAAATCACTAACTGCCTATGTAATTTTTTTAGAAAAGATAAATTAAGACATCTCATATTAATAACATAATTGCACACATGAAAGCTCTAGAACAAAGAGAAGAGATCACTCAAAAAAGGAATAGATGGCAAGAAATAAACTCATGGCTGAAAACTATAAAATAGAAACAAAATCACCTACCCAAACAAACAAACAAACAAAAAGTACAGAGAATTGATAATACAAATAGTTGATTCTCTGAGAAAATAGATAAGTTTGACAGTCAAATAAACTAAAAGGTGAGAGAGAATATCTAAATTAACAAATTTAGAGAGAGAAAACAGGGACATAAGATAACACACATGTAGAAATTAAAACAAGCACTACAGACATGCTTTAAAAACCTAGATGGCAGCAAACTGGAAAATCTAAAAGACAGGGATAGTTTTATTGATATACACTACCTACCAAAGTTAATCCAAGATCATATAAGCAATTTAAACAGACTCTTAACCTGAGTGAACTTGAACCAGTAGTTAAAAGTCTCACACAAAAAGGAAAAGACTAGTTGGTAATTCTATCATATTTTTAAAGAAAAGTTACCATTAAAGACCTCAGTTTACTCCAGAAGGAACATTGTCTAATTTTTAAGAGGCCAAATATATATATATATATATTAATAACTAAAGCATAAAGACCCAATGGAGAAAGAAAATTAAAGGCCATGCTCTCTAATGGACATAAAAGCAAAAAAATTCTCAGATTGTTGGTGGGATTGCAAACTGGTACAACCACTCTGGAAATCAGTCTGTCAGTTCCTCAGGAAACTGGATATTGTTCCTACCAGAGGAACCTTCTATTTCACTCCTGAGCATATACCTAGAGGATGCTCCAACATGTAATACACATGCTCCACTATGTTCATAGCAGCTTTATTTATAATACCTAGACGATGGAAACAATCCAGATGTCCCTCAACAGAGGATTGGATACAGATAATGTGGTATATTTACACAATGGTATTTAAAACAATGACTTTATGAAATTCACAGGCAAGTGGATGGATCTAGAAAATATCATCCTGAGTGAGATAACTTAGTCACAAAGGAACACACATGATATGTACTCACTGATAAATGGGTATTAGGCAAAGAGTATGGATACAACTCACAGACTACGTGAAGCTCAAGAAGAAAGAAAACCAAAGAGTGCTTCAGTCCTACTTAGAAGGGGGAACAAAGTAGTCAAGGGAAGTCGAGGGTGGGAGGAAGAGAAGAGGGGGAGGAGAAAAGGGGAAGAATCAAGTATAAGAGGAGATGGAGGAGATGTATAGAATGTCAGGAAATTGATCAGAGCTCTATAGCAATGGGAGAGGGGGAACTGAGGATAGCAAGCAGAATGTCTCTGATGACAGGAAAGCAAGAGCCTCCCAGGACCCCACGGGGATGAAATTAGCTAAAATACCACACAAAGCTGAGAGAGAACCTGTCCAGACCATATCCAGAAGTAAGGCATGACTCCCTGGCTGAGGGATGGGAATATCTGTCTATCTCCAAAATTTTAACCTAGAATTGCTTCTGTCTAAAGTAAATTCAGGAACAAAGAGTAGAGCAAAGACTGAAGGAAAGGCCATCCAGAGACTGCATCACTTGGGGATCCATCCCATATACAGACACCAAACCCAGACACTATTGCTAATATTAAAAAGTGTTTGCTGACAGGAGTCTAATACAGCTGTCTCCTGAGAGACTTTGCCCGATCCTGACCAATGCAAATGCGGAGACTTACAGCCAACCATTGGACTGAGCACAAGGTCCATAATGGAAGATTTATGGGAAGGACTGAAGGAGTTTATCTCACATCAATGGGGGGGGGGGGAGGCCCTTGGCCCTGTGAAGGCTTGATGCCCCAGTGTGGAAGAATCGTAGGGCAGTGAAGAAGGAGTGGGTAGGTGTGTGGCAGAGCATCCTCATAGCATCATGGCCAAGGGGGAGGGGATAGATGGTTTGCTGAAGGGAAACTGGGAAGGGTGATAACATTTGAAATGCGAATAAATAAAATAAACTAAAAGAGAAAGAAAATACTTGCAAATGAACACCAGAACACACCTAAAAGTTCATCTACCATGAACAAGTGGACTTCATCCCAGAGGTGCATGGATGGTTCAACATATGTAAGTCAAAAATATAACCCACCATAGAAACAAACTGATCATCATCCCATTAGAGGAAGAAAGGGCCTTTGACAAAATCCAGCACCACTTCCTGTTAAAAGTCCTGGAGAAATTAAGGATACACGAGATATACTTCAACATAATAAGGGCAACTTACAGGACATCCACAGACAACATCAATCTAAAATAAGAAAACACAGACATTTTCACTAAGATCAGGAACAAGGTAAGGTTTTCCATTTTCTCCATGTCTATTGAATATAGTAATTGAAGTTTTACTAAAACAATAAGACAAGTCAGGATGTATCAAAGGGCTACTACAAATAGCCTATAAGCATACACATGCATATGTATGTACACATATACATACATACATACTTACATACATACATACACATATACATTTTCAAATCTAAAAATTCCACTTTTGACTTCTTCAGAAGCTTCTACATCATATAAACACTTCACGAATAGTTACAGAACTTAGAACACCAAACCTTCAGTAGTCCTCCTACATACAAATGGCACACAGACTGAAACAGAAATCAGAGAAACAACACCTTTCACAAAAGTTTCAAAGAAATATGTCTTGAGGAAATTATAACCAAGATGTCAAAGACTTGTCTAATAAAGACTTTACAACATTGAAGAAATTAAGATAACAGAAATCAAAAACATTTCCCATGCTCAAGGATCAGGAGGATTAATATAGTACAGCCATTTTATCAAATGCAATCTACAGATCCATTGCAATTCCATTCAAAATTCCAATTCAATTCTTCACAGAACTCGAAAGGAAAATTTCAGTTTCATATGGAAAATAAACACACATACATAAAAAGGAAGCGCTAAAACAATCCAGAATAATCAAAGTATTCTAAGAGGTATCACCTTCCCCAACCTCAAAATGTTCTAGAGACACTGTAATGAAAATAAGCATTGTATTGGCACAAAAACAGATTTATTGATCAATAAGATTGAAATTAAGGCCCACACAAAGTTCACATACCAATGAAAAACTGATTTTTAATAAAGAAGCCATAAATTCATAATGGGAAAACTTCAATAAATGATGGTGTAGAAGAACGCAAATAGATTCATATGCATTATCCTGCAAAAAAAAAAAAAAAATCAATTCCCAATGGTTAAAAGCCCTCAACATAAAGGACAGATACACTGAATTTGATAGAAAAGAAAGTAGGAAATAGTACTGAACTCAACACAGGAAATGACTTCTAAGCAATACTGTTGGTATACACACTAAAAATAATTACAAATAAGATATTATGAAACTGAGAAGTTTCTGTATGGCAAAAAACACTGTCATTCAGAGAAAGTAGCATGATACCAAATGGAAATGTTTTTCCCAACTATTCATATGATATTGGGCAATTATTTAAAATATATAAAGAATTTTTAAAAATCCAAAGAAATAAGCAAACAAACAAACAAACAAACAAAAAACTGATCACCAAGAGAACAAATTATACAATTTAAAACTGAGGTGCAGATCTAAACAGAATTTTCAAATGATGAAGAAATGCCTGGGAAGTATTTAAATGTGTACAATGCTTAATCATCAGGGAAATGCAAATCAAACATGTTTAGGTCTCTCAGAATATCCAAGATCAATAAAAGAAATGACAGCTCATGTTGGCAAAGACATTCAGTCAGGAGAACACTTATCTATTGCTGGTATGAGTGCAAACTTGCAAGGCAATCAGTGGTGGTTCCTCCAGAAAATGGAAATCAGCCCTCCACAATATCCAGATATACACTTGGGCATATACACGAACAGTACTTTCACCCTACTACTACCGAGACAAACATGTTCATGGTTACTCTACTCATAATATCCAGAAACTAGAGACTGCCTAGATGTGCATTGAGATAAAGTGGATAAATAAAATATGGTACATTTACACAATAGAAATTCTATTGAAAAATGGAAATGAAAATTCTATTGCTTTTAGCAACTGATAATATGAGATAATAGGATAATATAAACTTATATGAGACAGATGAGTGGGTGGAGCACCCTCATAGAGGCAAAGGGAGGGGGAGAAGGGGAATGGGATAGGGAGGTTGTAGAGGCATAAGTGGGAAGGGGGATATCATTTGAGATATAAATGAAAAGTATGGTTAATAAGAGATAATATGCAATTATAGAATAAATTTTTATACCAAAAAAGTCATTTTGAATGAAGTTAGCCATGCAAAAAAATGACAAATATGTTGTGTATTTGCTTATTATTAAATAGCTGTTATGTCTTCAGTAAGCAAGCTACAATCACTAAAACCCCACAGGTTAGTTATAAGGTAACAGAATATGAAGGAGGGGTTGATATCCATGGAAAGGGAAAATAGAATAGTTATGGGAAAATGGTTGTCAATTGGAATGGAGGGATCAAATGGGAGGTGAGCACAAAAGAGGTGATGTAGCAATATAAGAAGGGACAAGAAAACTAAGTGCCATATTGTATGAAAATCCAATGCAATAGAAGCTTCATAAAATATATACATCTGTGGAAGAATCTTCAATGAAATCACCAAATGACAAGAGATACAAAGACCTATTTTTTTAGACCTCTCTCATCACCAAATAAAACCTTCAGTTCTGTAAAGAGGTTATATCTAATTAAGTTGTTGCCCAAAGGGGTCTCATAGAAATCCCCAACAACTCAAGCTATAGCTAAGGCTATAATCTCTGTAATCTAATGGTGAGACCCCATTGCTGAGGACAACTCCTACACAACTTATTGAACAGAGAGAAGTGAGGCAGGTCTCTACATGGAGCCTTTGCTCCTTCATGCTAGCGTTCATCATGTTGAAAGGTACTTGGCAGGCTTTCAGAAACAAAGGTATACACTAGCCCAGCTAAAAAAAAAAAAATCGTCTGGTGCAGTGAAAATGGAAAGCTTGTAGGCACTGGGGCGATAATGACATAATATTTGTGAGAGCTACCAACCAATGTCTGATTGGATTTAAGGCCCACTCCATGAGATGAAATCCATGCCTGACACTGCAGACTAGGAAAAATGGTTTTTTGCTTTGTCTATACATTATTGTTTTGGTTTTGTGTTTTTATAAGATCTCTCTATCTCTCTGTCTCTCTGTCTCTCTCTGTCTCTGTCTCTCTGTCTCTGTCTCTGTCTCTGTCTCTGTCTCTCTCTCTCTCTCTCTCTCTCTCTCTCTCTATCCTCTCTCAGATGGGGGTTGGTGTTTATGTGTGTGGCTGTGTGGGTGTGTACCTCTGCATCTATGAGTTTCTGTTTATTATACTTTTTGTCTCCTTGTCTTATGTTTTCTTAATTTTTACTATTATGATTTCTTTTATTTTATTATTATATTTTAAATGTATGGTTTTTTTTTACATGAGAAGGAAATAAGGGGTATGGATTTGAGTTTCATCTGGGTGGAGTTGGGAGCTCTCATAGAATTATTATATAAAATGTATTTTCAGTGAAAATGGGAAAATACAAGTTTTATAAGTAAAAATGATATGATGTATATAATATTTTAGGTCACAATTCTTCTGAAAGATGTAGGAAAATTTCTTTTCACACTGTGGGATATGGAATTTGGTTGGGGTTTAATTTTGTGTTTTTAAAAACAGCTTGCAGTGTTGTGTGATTTCTCCAGTGTATCCTGATCACTTTGCCAAGATAACAAAAAGAATTTTTGGTGAATTTAGCACATCTGTTACTGGGTTTTGTGCCACAGTTAATCATTCTGGGTGAATTTTTCCCAGGGCATAGAATATCATTTAAACTTATAAATTCAATTCTTCTTTATTTGTGGAAATTCACCTTGAACTACATTGATAAATGTTTATGTTCTCACCAAACACTATGGTTTATTACTTCAGGGACATGAATTGTAATTAATTTAGCATATTTGTCCCTCATAGATGTTGCCTATTTCTTGTTCCTTACTAGTATTTATTCAATTCCTCACACGTTTGCTCTTTCAGTCCTGACCTGCACAGTCTGTTGTATGTTTTCCACAGTATTTACATTTCTGCGTGCAGCCTTACCTCTATGATTACCTTATTTATGTCTTCTGCCTATTCCCTGGTACCTGTGATTTCATTATACATCCATTTGCTTTTCCTGACTAGACACAAACTTTTGACTATTTCATTAAATTATGATTTTTCTCATAATAATGGCTCTGTTCATACTTTACCAGATCAAAGATGAGATTATTTTCTTCAGTTTTCTCTAGCATCCATTTTTTGTAAGTTTTAATTTTGTCTTTTCCATCCTTTCCATACATAGTGTGTTTACATTTACAATTCCTTCTTTCCACTCATAAGACTACATCAACATAGTGCTTTGTCATTTTAATTACCATTATTGCATGGGGAAGCAGCAAACAGATTTTGATAAGAATTCTGATATCACTTGACAAAAGTGACCCAACAGAGAACCCTTGTCTCCAAAGCATAATGTTACTAAGTATGCCTGATACATCCCAGGATAGAGGATTTTCAAAAAGGTATACATATAAATTATGGTAAACATGCATATGTATGTCTGTCAGATTTGGAGTCATATGTAAATGGGTCATGTATATAATCACATTTTTCTCTACTTTGAACACATTTTGTTTCCTCAAACATTCTTTTCTATATAAAGTGACCATATAGCTTCTACAGGGAATTAAAGGAGATGAAGCAATGTCCCTGCAGACACTGGAAATGCAGAATCAAATAGAGATACTCACAGCTCTTATATATTTTCATGTATAGCATTTATTTTGTTATTTTACAGACAACAAGCTAGGGTGTAAAAAATGTCATAGTTGCTATAAGAACACTTAACTAAAAACTACAAGTTCCAAAATTAATAAGAAATATAGTTATTAAAATGACAAATGTTACATGCTGGTAATTTGTGGAAAACACAAAAATGCAAAATTAAGTCAATAGGAGATCATATAACTAAACATGCATGAGCAGCCATTTGACATGTGCACAAGGATGAAGTAGAACAGTGACATTTATTCTTGGCAGGGCTATAAGACCACCCACAATGCAAGTGAGCCTGTACTTTTTTTGTAATAAATTTAGCAACATTGCTTTGCACAGCATATGCAATTCCATTCTAGTATTTTAGCCCACTGAAATAAACCACCAATATCAAAACTAAATACACAACAGTTGTTATCAGAAAGTTGTCTATAGTTTTATATACACAAAATCAAAATAACAATATGTCAAGGAAGAAAATGTTAAAGTTGACATGGCATATCTAGTTGGTGTGGTATGCAGTTATCACAGAGAAATGCAGGTGTTCGCCCTGTTCCTGAGGTCTTTCCACATGCATTGCATCTGTATTTTATACTTCAGAGTAGCTTTAGGTTGTTACTGATTTTTTTAATGTGACACAATATAAACAAATTGAAATAAAAACAATCATCACAATATTCTGAGAGTATATGCTTTTATGAGTTTTATAAATTAATATATTAAGTATTTTTGTCACTATGATTAATACTTGAAACAAATAATTTATCTTTATTTTATAAATTTACATTTATGTAAGGGTGCTATGTGGTGGTGGTGGTGGTGGTGTGTGTGTGTGTGTGTGTGTGTGTGCGTGCACGCATATGTGCACACGTGCATGCACATGTGCAAGTGTGCCTACATGGTTGCTACAGTACACCTCCTGATATCATAGCACAGCTTCTGGAACTCAGTTCTTTCCGTCTACCAAATCAGTCCTGGAGACCAAACTCAGGTTGGCATAATTTGGCTGTAGGTAACATTCACCACTAGAACATTTCACTAGTCTTTATGCCAATTTTAACTTCATGAAGTAAAGTACTGATATATGACCACTAATTTATAAATGTAGATTATAAAGGCGTTAAGTGAAGGCTGACATGGTTAGAGTGGGGCAAAGTGATCAGAAGGTAAAAGCAAATAGGACAGTGGCTCACCCCAGAAACAAGACACCACTTCATTCTATGAACTATTGGTTTCTGCAATGCATGTTTTTTTTAATTTTTAAATTAATAACTTATATTTTGTATCATTGTGCTATTTTTAACAGTGTGTTTTAACAGATTATCTTTCTACTATCCTGCCTCACCTCTCTGATCCCCTGACAGCTTATCTCCATTTATCTCCATTCATCTCCATCTTATCTCTATTCATGTTACATGTGACCTTATATGTTCACACAGCTCTGACTCATCACCTCTTTTCTCTCTCTCTATTTCCTTCCCAGCCTTTTGTTTGTTTCCTCTGTTTTTTTGCTTTAACTACATTTATACCCATTTATAAATGTACTTGTGATACATTCTGAATGAAGTATGCTTCACATAAGAAATCGCAAGCACGTATTGTCTTGCTGAGTTTGGATGACTTCCCCCCTTTTATTGAGAATAGCTGTTTCCCTAACATATATTCTGATTATGAATATATGTAAAAAACAAGTAGACTTTTGAGGGATAATAATATAATAAAATAATATATAAAAAGTTAAAGAAAAAAATTAACAAATCAGAATTGGACAACACAAACACACTAACAGAAAGAAAGAAAGAAAGAAAGAAAGAAAGAAAGAAAGAAAGAAAGAAAGAAAGAAAGAAAGAAAGAAAGAAAGAAAGAGAGAGAGAAAGAAAGAGAGAAAGAAAGAAAGAGAGAGAGCGAGAGAGAGAGAAAGAAAGAAAGAAAGAAAGAAAGAAAGAAAGAAAGAAAGAAAGAAAGAAAGAAAGAAAGAAAGAAAGAAAGAAAGAAAGAAGGGAAAAAAGAAAGAAAGGAGAGAGGGAAGGAGGAAGGGGGAGGGGGGAAAGAAGGAAGGAAGGAGAAAGGAAGGAAGGATAGAAGGAAGGAAGAAGTGAAGGAGAGAGGAAGAAAGGAGGAAGGGAGGGAGGGAACGAGGAAGGAAGAAAAGAAGAAGTCCAGGAGTAGGCACTGGAAACAGTGATTCACTTATTTTCACACTTAGGAATCCTATATATATATATATATATATAAATGAAACTGGAAGCCATAGTATATATGTATGTATGTACATATGTATGTATGTATATATGTGCAAAGAACCTAGTATAGTCCCAGACAGGGCCTATGCATAGAACCTCAATCTATAGGAATTTGTGTCAGTTTTTCTCATGTTGATTTAGATGGCTTTGTATTGTTGGTGTCCCCCACCCCCTCTGGCTATTAAATTTTTCTACCTCCGCTTTTGCAATATTTCCTGAGTGCAAAGGTAAAGATTGTGATGGGGACATCAATTTGGGCATTAAATAGTTTCTAACTCTCTGCATAAGTTCTTGCTATGAGTTTTTGTATTTGTTCCCTTCTGCTGTTTTTAAGAGAATGTAAGAAACAGGCTTCTATTTTGGTTCAAAGAAATCATGATTTTTATAGTGAATTCTTAATCAAGTGGATCTTTTCTATTAGAACAAGAGCTATGGAGACATGAACTGATGGAAAATGTACAAAGACACCCAAATGTATTGAGTCTCTCAGACTAATGCAAAGAACAACCAGAGAACACATCTGTGATGTCAACATAATACATAATATGTATTATATTCTTATTATGGAATAAAAATCAAGTATTTTCCCTTTGCAATAGCACCAAAAATAAATTGTAAAATAGTTAATTCTACCCATGTATATTTTCTAAGAATGGCAGTTGCCAGATAAACTCAAGTTGATTTTCCTAGAGGCCTCCACAGGCAGTAAGTTCCAAACATTAGGTTTGAACTAGAAGAGATCTGCCAAAGATCTAAAGCCTGTATCTATCTAAAGAGAGAGGCTGAAATATCAGCAGGGAAAACTTAAGTTAAACGTAATAAACATCTCCTTCTCATAGGCAATGTCCTGATATTACTTCTCAGATTAGTTGAGGTGGAAGCAATGAAGTTGCCTGAAAAGGAGGATAAAGCAAATACAAAACCAACCAAACAAACAAAACCCCAAGTAATGAGAAACTGAAATGTCAGTCTTACAGGGACAGAAACAATGATTCCACGAGGGACAGATTCATCCAGCACCCTGTGACTCCATAGTCAAACTGAATAAACGAAAGTGGTGGTAACAAGCTTTAGCCGAACACCAGAATGCTCATTTTCCATCAGAAATGAATTTAATTTTAGCACTGTAAATCACTTAATTGATATTTTCAACATTTAGTAAAATGTCCATGATTAATTCCACACTCCTGCCATTAGGTAGAAAAGCTTGACATGCTTCTGAAAATAAAACAGGACAAGCTTTCCAGTCATGCACAGTAGCTGGTGTGCAGTGACAGAACAGGCATTGTGAAGATGCAATTGCAGTAGACCCTGTAATCAAGGGGAAAATTTTTTAAAAAGATTTAAAAAATGCTGTAACTCATAGATACCCTCCATCTGGACACTGTTAAACATCAATGTGAAAATAACTACTCTACGTAAGTATAGACTGGAACCAACAGAAAGCATGGCTAAACAGATGGAACCTCTCAACAAAGAAAACTGAAAGAACACAGAAATCCTCAGTTTTCTTTCTGAGTCTGGGTATGGTTATAAATTATAGAATTAGTAACAGGCCATAGGAATAGAAAGAGAGGTATTAGAGAAATGGGGAAGAGATGAAAAGACAAGAAGGTGATAAAATACATGTGACATGAACATGTGACATGAATACATGTAATATAAACACATGTGACATGAGCACATGTCACATGAGCTTAGAAGTGGAGCTGCTGAAAAGGAAGGGAAACACCAAGGTGAAGCATGGGGAATGGGCTAAGATCAACACAGACTGAAACACCGTGAAACTCATGACTGTCTGTACACTCAATTCAAAACTAAGAAATAAAAAGGTACGGTTTGTGATAATAGAGTGAATCTCATAGTTGAATGAAACTGAAGAAGAAATAACTGAATGTAAAGGTAGGGAACAGTAGGGCATCTTAGATACAGAGTAAAAAGAGAGATAGATGAAGAAAGAAACAGACACACACATACAGTGAGAGACAGAGACAGAGAGAATAAATGAGTTATCAAAAACCTCTGATAAAATATCATGCTTTAAGTTTATTGGCATACAAACAGAATATAATTAATGTAACTCATCACATTAAGAAGCAAAAAGAAGATAAATCACATTAATATTTAATATTTACCAAAACAAAACAGAAGTGTTAGACAAAATTTATCTTTATTAATAATAAATGTGTTAACTTTAATGTGTTAGAGAGATAAAGAGCACCATCTTCTCTTCCAAAGGACAGGGTTCAGTACCCAGCACTCACCTGAATTTCACCATCTTTTGTAAGTCAAGTTATAACGAAGTTGTTGACTATACTGGATTCCAAGGGTACCACTCATGTACATAGCACGCAGACATATATGCATCTGGAACACTATATACATTAAAATAATAAAACCATAAAAGTAATACAATTGAATTAGTTGATATAAAATAATTTCAGGATATAGCATTAAGAAAGTTTTTTTTTCAAGCTAAAAAGCAGAATTATAAACCTAATAATATGAAATAGCAGCAACACCCCCACTATAATTAATATTTTACCTCCAGACTTACTATAAAGCTATAGGAACCAACTTTGTTATATGAGCATAATATCAATTACTATATCAAAGAAACCAAAGGGATTGCACAAATAGAGGCCATCATAGAAAGCTATAGCTGGTGTGGAGTTGTGGGGCTGAGCCCCAATGGGTACATCTATAACACAACTCTAACAGTCAGGATCATTGAAGAAGATTAGCAGATTTATTGTGTCTCCAAAAAATGTCAGAAACTCTAGCCGTGAAATCTCACCCACAAGCCTGCCTAGACCTGAGCTGCAAGAGGACATGCTAAAGTGACTAGGGAGAAGCTCAGTAACCCTCAATCCTACACAAAGAACTTCAGGCAACTAAGAAATTCTGAGAGACAGGGAACTAGTCATCCCCAGGGAAGAGCACATGAAGTGGCCAGCCAATACCAAGGTTGTATTGAATTTTTTAGGAATTAATTTTATTTATTAATAAAAGCCATGTCAAATATTTGAGAAAGAGGAAGGGGGACAGGATATCAAAGAAGTTGGTGAGGGAAGGGAAAGACAAAATGATGTAATTATATTATAACCTGAAAATATTTTAAGGGAGTTCAAAAATAGCTCTACAGAAATGAAATTAGATTATTTCGACAGTCAACAATGTAATTCAATGGGAAAGAAAAATCTTTTCAGCAAGCGTCTATTAGTCCCACTGCAACAAGAGAATGGAGGAGGAACTAAATCTTCTTCCCTTGACACATCAGACAAAAATAATTTCCAATAAATCATAAATCTGAACATAAATCATAGAAGCTAAAATTATAAAGCATCTAGAAAAGAGGAGTTTCATAGTTGAGCAAGATCATGAATAGCAGATGCCTATAAGCCCATGAGAAGAAACAAATAATCCAAATTAGAACGAACTAACCCGCACAAAGGCACAGCACTGAATCCTCTGTGTATAAGGATTGATCTTCTTCTGCTAAGAGCAGAATGTTCTGCCAAAGGTAAAGAATACAAAATTATAAATGTGAGCTCCTATGCACCAGAGACAGTCAATATAAGAGAATGTTGAAGAAGTGTATATGGTAGGATTAACCATGAGGATTAACTGTATTCCTCTGCTAACACTGAGAGCACAGCAGTTAATTTACAGCAAACTTCAGTCTGTTGCATTTTTGTAAGATGGACCTGTTAAGTTTAGTAATGTAGATAAACAAGAAATTCATTTTCTAGGAAAGCACACAGCTGAAGTAGAGAGAAATGAGCACACTATGAACCACTCATGAGACCTCAAGCAATCGTAATGGATGCCAGAATGTTCAAGGAATAGTAGCAGTAAGTGAAGGTAGAAATTAAATTGGAGCTGGGTTGTGAATGGCAAATATACTAAGAAACACTTACAGATGTTGAACATCAAATGTGAACTTTACCTATTTTTTAATATTATAAAATATTCTAAAGTATGTTTTAGGTTTCTTATTGTAGATATGCCAGAACACACTGGGAATTTGGGTGTATATATAGGATAAGCAGTATCTTAATAGAATTGAGTTTTTTCTTTATGTACAACTAATTTTTAATTCTATGCCTTCACTAATAACTTATAAAACTTAACTTAAAAACTTAATAAAGTGACTTCTTTTGTATAATTAATGTTAATGGGTTGTATTTCACATAACCCTTTTATTTTAATTTATATATTTTTTTATAGGATATTCTATTTATTTACATTTCAAATGTTATCCCCTTTCCATATTCCCATCTGGAAACACCCTATCCCATCCTCTCTCCCACTGCTACTCTGAGGGTTCTCCCCCACCCACGCACCCACACCTGCCTCCCAGCTCTGGCATTCCCTTACACAGAGGCATCAAGCCTTCACAGGACAAAGGGCCTCTCTTCCCACTGAGGCCTGACAAGGCCATCCTCTGCTACATATGTGTCTGGAGCCAATGGTTGCTCCGTGTGTACTCTTTCTTTGGTGGTTTATACCCTGGGAGCTTTGGAGGTTCTGGTTGGTTAATATTGTTGTTCTTCCTATGGGGTTGCAAAGCCCTTCAGCTCCTTCAGTCCTTTTTCTAACTCCTCCATTGTAGACACTATGCTCAGTCCAATGATTGGTTATGAGCATCTGCCTCTATATTTGTCAGGTTCTGGCAGAGCATCTCAGGAGACAGCCATATCAGGCTTCTGTCAGCAAGCTTTTTTTGGGATCCACAATAGTGTATGTGTTTGGTTTCTGTATATGGGATAGATCCCCGGGTAGGGCAGTCTCTAGATGGCCTTCCTCTGCTCCATAATTTGTCTCTGTGTTTCCTCCCATGAGTATTTTGTTCCCCCTTCTAAGGACTCAAGCATATACACTTTGGTCTTGAGCTTCATGCAGTGTGTGAATTGTGTCTTGGGTATTCTGAGCTTTTGGGCTAATATACACTTATCAGTGAGGGTATACCATGTGTGTTCTTTTATGACTGAGTTACTGCATTCAGAATGATATTTTCTAGTTCCATCCATTTACCTTTGAATTTCATGAAGACATTGTTTCCCATAGCTGAGTAGTAAGTGCTCCATTGTGTAAATTTTCTCTAAATTGCACATTTTCTGTATCTATTCCTCTGTTGAAAGACACCTGGCTTCTTTCCACCTCTGACTATTATAAATAAGACTCCTATAAACATTATAGAAGAAAACTTCTCTAACCTAAAGAAAGAGATGTCCATGAGCACACAAGAAGCCTACAGAACTCCAAATAGACTAGACCAGAAAATAAATTCCTTCTGTCACCTAATAATAGAAACACCAAATGCACAAAACAAGAAAGAATATTAAAAGTAGTAAGAGAAAAAGGTCAAGTAGCATACGAAGGTAGACCTACAGAATTACACCAGACTTCTCAGCAGAGACTATAAAAGCCAGAAGATCCTGGACAGATTTCATACTGACCCTACGAAAACACAAATGCCAGCCCAGGCTATTATTTATACCCAGAAAAACTCTCAATTAACATAGATGGAGAAACCAAGATATTCCATGACAAAACCAAATTTAGGCAATATCTTTCCACAAATCCAGCCCTACAAAGGATAATAGATGGAAAACTCCACCACAATGAGGGAAACTATACTCTAGAAAAAGCAAGAAATTAATCTTCTTTAAGCAAATCCAAAAGAAGATGGCAACACAAACATAACTCCACCTCTAACAACAAAAATAACAGGAAGCAACAATCACTTTTCCTTAATATCTCTTAACACCAATGGACTCAATTTCCCAATAAAAAGACATAGACTAGTAGATTAGATATGTAAACAGGACCCAGAATTTTGCTGCATACAGGAAACACAAAGACAGACACAAAGACAGAGACAGACACTACCTCAAAGTAAAAGGCTGGAAAAAAATTTTCTAAGCAAATGGCCAAAGAAACAAGCTGGAGGAGCCATTCTAATATCAAATAAAATCGACTTTCAACTAATAGTTAACAAAAACAAATAAGGAAAGACAGTTCACACTCATCAAAGGAAAAATCTACCAAGATGAACTCTCAATTCTGAGCATCCATGCTCCAAATGCAATGCCACCTACATTCATAAAGGAAACGTTACTCAAGCTCAAAGCACACATTGCACCTCACGCAATAATAGTGGGTTACTTCAACCACCCTTTTATTTTTAATCTATATGGATTACTACATTAAAAGTAAGTTTTTATATATGGTAAAGTTGTCTATTTTTTATATCTGCTATTATAATTTGTGTCAACTCTGAATTTGGACTATTTACATTTCAGTGATAATTGATGTTTGGTTAATTATCCTACAGAATTTATTTGTATAACTGTTTGCTGTTCATCATATGTTTTATTTATTTTTCTCTTTTGCTATCCTTCTGGATTTTAATGGAGTATTTCATATAATTTTCCCTTGCCTTTATATATTCTACATGTCTTATAGGAACATGTATAATGATTTCTTTAAGGCTACAATTTTCATTAACTGTTCTAGTCCCATTGTTTCCATTTCCTAGCTTTGTGGTTAGAGAAGCAATGCAAGTGGCTGAACAAGTGTTTGCTTTATGGGATGCTGTTTCCTTTGAGAATATGAGTGATATAGCTGTGCCAAATGAGATTTTTTTGTTTTGTTTTGTTTTGTTTTTCAAGACAGGGTTTCTCTGTGTAGTCCTGGCTGTCCTGGAACTCACTTTGTAGACCAGGCTGGTCTCGAACTCAGAAATCCGCCTGCCTCTGCCTCCCAAGTGCTGGGATTACAGGCTTGTGCCACCACTGCCCAGCGAGATTTTTTTTTTAAAGATTTTTTGGAGGGTTTCTCCATACTGATTTCCATGGATGTTGAGCTAGGTTCAAAGTACAGTAAATGAGGGTCCCTTTCCCTTATCCTCTAGAGCACTTGTTATACTCATGCTTCTTGGGTCTTCTACTTCCATTGGTTGACATGTCCGATTTTATGTCAGTATCATATTTTTTTTGTTCACTATGTCTCAGTAAGTTCTGCAATAGCGATCCCACCAGTAATTTTCTTTATGTTCAGTTGTTTGGATTAAGTTATATATTTGTGATGCCATATTAATTTTAAGGTAGTTTTTTTCTATTTCTGTGAATAACAAGATGGTAGTTTTGATTAGGATTGCGTTGTATCTAGAAATGGCTTTTGTTAGAAAGATAATTTCACAATAATAATTGTACCAATCTATAAGCATAAAATGTTGTTCTATTGTTCTATTATATTTCTCTATATATATTTCTTAAGAAGTTTAAAGTTTTTATTTAAAAAGCCCTTCACTTCTTCAGTTAACTTTGGTCCTATTTATATTTTATTTGAGGCTATTATGAATAGGAGTATGACCATGGGATCTTTTCCTGAATGTTTTATGCTGGTGTATAGAAAAGCTATTGAATTTTAAAAGTTGATCTCTGTCCTATACTTTTCTGAAGATTTTTGTTTGTTTATTTATTTAACAATAAATAAACATTTAAAGATGTTTCTGGCTGACATTTTGAGACATCTTATAAATGATATCATGTCTTCGGCACACAGGGTGGTCTGACCGCTTCTTGCTCTAGTACTCCATTACCTCCCTTTGCTTTCCTTCTTTCACTTATAGTCTCGCCTAGTGCTTTGAGCACAATATTGAAAAAATGTAGGGATAATGTGGATAGTTTTTTCTTGTTCTTTATTTCAGTGAGATTACTTCAAAAATTTTCCCTACTTTGGATGATGTAGACTGTGAGTTTCTTCTAGTATTAATTTTATTGAGGTAATTTCTAGTCTTACTCTTTTCTAGGACTTTTATTATAAAGGCAGGTTGAATTTTGTCAAAAGCTTTTTCTAAATCAATTGAGAAGATATTGTGATTATTGTAATTTTCTATGGTTTATTACATCATTGATTTGCGTATGTTAAGCTATCCAAGTATCTTCTCTATAAAGGCCACAATCCACAGGGACTTCCCATGTCATATCAACCTCCTTTGCAAGCCAGATCCTCCACATTTTTCTCCAGTTAACAAGATAAGTCTATCTGAGCTTCCCCTCTTTGAATCCTCTCTAACAATAAGATCTAGCCACAAATTCCAGGCTTATATCACAAAGCACATCCTGAACACTATCCCAGTCCCCCTGAGTCTACATAACTTCATTCTACTTGAGCCATATCTAACCTCTAGGCATGTCCAGAATTAACCATCGTCTTTTGCCCCTACATTTTCTGTTCACATCAAGCACAGAACTAATAGAAATCCACATCCCAAGAGAGAGAGAGAGGAGGGGGGCGGGGGAAGAGAAAGAGATTATGAAAGGTCAAGGTAGTATTTCCACCTTATCCTCTCTCCACCCACCTATGTTATAGATGTGTTTGCTAATAAGAATTACTTAGATGAAACGCAGCACAAGAAATTAAAAAAAAAAAAAACAAGCTTCATCAAAGAATTGATGACATAAAGAAACTAGTGGAAATAATGAAGATAATAGAGGATTTGAAAATGGGAATTCAGTAAAAAGATAGAAACATCAAAGAGGACTCAAGCTAAAATGAAAATGGAATCAAAACCACAATAATCTAACTAGAAAACTCAAAGAAAAGCCTTACAAATAGAATAAAATAAATGATCTTGGATCCTTAAGCAGGATGGCTCTATCAAATATCTCCCTTCAGGACTCATGGACTTCTGCAGAGAATTGGAAGGATTGTTAAGAGTCAATTGACACCAGAGTCTTGTTAGACACCAAAGGGAGGGGGAGGCCCTTGGTCCTGGAAAGACTTGGTGCCTTAGTGTAGAGGAATACCAGGACATGGAAGCTGGGTGGGTTGATTGGGGAGGGGAGATGCCTTATGGGATTTTGGGGGAGGGTGAACCAGGAAATCGGACATTTGAAATGTAAATAAAGAATATACCTAATTTTAAAAAAAGAGCCAATGAGAATGTAAGACCCTAAGGAAATAAGGCCTGCTAAGCCCAGCAGGATGCTGCACATAAGACCTCATACAGGATGTGAGAGCACTACCAGGGCCTCTCTAATGCTAGAGCCAAATGGGGTACCACTGCTGAGAGAAGTGGACAAAAGTACCCATCCCTAATCTAGAATATATCTCCAATTAATACCTGCTCACAAAGGCAAATTTACTTTTCCCCAACAGAGTCTCACTGAGTATATGAGCCATTTTAAATGGCCAAGCCTCATGCCCAGGAATAGATGGCCAACACACAACAAACTCAATGATATTCTTTGTGATTATTTTTGTTTTTTTTTTAAAACCCTCTGGGTCCCTTATTTATATATCATTGTTTCCAATATTTTGCCTTTATGAGATTTCTGTGTGTCTGAATGACCTATAAATCAGGCAGTGGCTTATTAGAGCCAGCTGTGTTACAGGAAAAAACCTGTACTATGCAGCAGAATATCGTCCTCAGCTCTGGTTAGAAAATGTACCTCTACTCATCAAAACTTAAACGAATGAAAATTGATATCAACAAAGATGCCACTTTCCCCTTTAATTCTCTGTATTTTGATTTTGTCAAAACTTGGGTGAGTTTTGCCCAGAAACACCCACATACTCACCTTTGGTTTTAAGCAAATGTTTGTGCAACCTACGAGTCACATCTCTGGATGGATTAAAATACAACCAGTCCCAAAATGACCAGGGAGATTTTGCCATAGTGTTATTAAAATTTTGTAAATACGATGTTCCTTCTGGGAATAGGAGCATAAATAACAATACCTAGAAAAGTGTGCAATATAAATTTAAATTTGAAAGAAAATTTGTTATGAACTTTAAAGTGATTACTTTCAAACTAATAAAGGTGATGTATGTCACAAATCATATTTTAATCATAACCTGTGAAAATGATATTATTACCCATGAGAACACGGTAAAGCTGACAACGAAAATATGAAACTCTGCCATTCACCAGGGTTCAAAACTGTAAAATATATATAAAAAAACTTTACCATATACATCAAAGCAGGAAATTTTGGTTCACTGATTTCAAGCATATTTAATTTATGCTTAGAGAATATTTTACTGTAGTTTGTAACTAAATGTACAAAAGAAAAAAACCTTTCTCAATTTTTAATGCAGAGCAGAAGTAGAGCAAGTCCTTTCTCTTCAGGGAGTCATCGCCCACTTGGCCCCTTGATCCTCTGACACACACAGGCAGTGAGTGCTGCTGACTGTGGAGCAGTGCTGTGAATGTATATTCCTCTTTTTCCAGTAGTTACTCTGGAAATCACCCAAAACCAATTGAAGATCAAAAGACTCCTGCATATTTCCACTCCAAAGGGCAATGTATGCTGAAGCTTCTATGTGTACATAACAAAATAACAGTGAAAACCTGGCATTCTCAGGCACTGTAAGTTAAAACCACCCTAACCCACCAAATATTAGGTGTTTCAATCATTTGTATTATGACTAGTTAGATATTTTATCCCATGTCAAATATTCTTTAAAAAGATCACAGAAGCTAATCTAAACTCAGAATTCTCTATTTATTAATAAAAAGAAATTTTAATCACTAAAATTAACTGTAGACACTCATTTAATTATCAGGTACCTTATCTGTCTGATAGTAACACTTTTACGATCATTTCCTTATACTAGGTCATTACCCATGTAGTATATAATGAATTTTGCCCAAACTTTGATGGTTCCTTAATCAGCCATTATTTAGTATATAATTTGGAGGGATATTGGCTTGGAGGTATAGGTATCATTTATCTCTTTACAATGATTTAATTTAATTGCTGTATAAATAAAAAATCATGTAGTAAAATTTCATCCTTTTGCAACAGTAAAATCACCATATTACAGCTAGATAATATCTGCTGAGTATACTTAGTGCCAAATTTTCAGAGTATTTTTTTAACCCCTGGGTCTAAAATATTTATATTTGTATTAAACCCCTGAAGGCCCCAGTGGTAGCACTGTTATTATCATTTGATAAAATCAAATATCTTTTGATTCTTTTGTTTGTTTGTTTGTTTTTTGTTTGTTTGTTTTTAAATTTTTTATTTGATATAATTTAATTACATTTCAAATGATTTCCCCTTTTCTAGCCCCCCACTCCCTGAAAGTCCCGTAAGCCCCCTTCTCTTCCCCTGTCCTCCCACCCACCCCTTCCCACTTCCCCGTTCTGGTTTTGCCGAATACTGCTTCACTGAGTCTTTCCAGAACCAGGGGCCACTCCTCCTTTCTTCTTGTACCTCATTTGATGTGTGGATTATGTTTTGGGTATTCCAGTTTTCTAGGTTAATATCCACTTATTAGTGAGTGCATACCATGATTCACCTTTTGAGTCTGGGTTACCTCACTTAGTATGATGTTCTCTAGCTCCATCCATTTGTCTAAGAATTTCATGAATTCATTGTTTCTAATGGCTGAATAGTACTCCATTGTGTAAATATACCACATTTTTTGTATCCATTCCTCCGTTGAAGGACACCTGGGTTCTTTCCAGCTTCTGGCTACTACAAATAGGGCTGCTATGAACATAGTGGAGCATATGTCCTTATTGCATGCTGAAGAATCCTCTGGATATATGCCCAGGAGTGGTATAACCAGGTCCTCAGGAAGTGTCATGCCCAGTTTTCTAAGGAACTGCCAGACTAATTTCCAAAGTGGTTGCACCATCTTGCAATCCCACCAGCAGCGGAGGAGTGTTCCTCTTTCTCCACATCCGCGCCAACACCTGCTGTCTCCTGTGTTTTTGACCTTAGCCATTCTGACTGGTGTGAGGTGAAATCTCAGGGTTGTTTTGATTTATATTTCCCTAATGATTAATGATGTTGAACATTTCTTAAGGTGTTTCTCAGCTCTCTGAAGTTCAGCCATTAGAAACAATGAATTCATGAAATTCTTAGACAAATGGATGGAGCTGGAGAACATCATACTAAGTGAGGTAACACAGTCTCAAAAGATCAATCATGGTATGCACTCACTGATAAGTGGATATTAGCCCAGAAACTTTAAATACCCAAGACATAATCCACAAATTAAATGATGTCCAAAAAGAATGGAGGAGTGGCCCCTGGTTCTGGAAAGACTCAGTGCAAGAGTATAGGGGAATTCCAGAACAGGGAAGTGGGAAGGGGTGGATGGAAGAGCAGGGGGAGAGAAGAGGGTTTATGGGACTTGCGGGGAGTGGGGACCCAGAAAAGGGGAAATCATTTGAAATGTAAATAAAAAATGTATCAATAAAAAAAAACTGAAACTGAGCTTACCAGTAGAAAGCATCTGCTTTCTAACTACACAACAGGAAGCAAAAGGAAAAAGCTGTCTGTCTTAGAAGGTTAATTCCAGTCTAAAGTTGTACTCTATACTCCATTTCTCCCACACTGGCAGGAGTACCTTTGTATGAACATACTGTGAAGGAGACTGACAGAATTACCTGAGTCTAAATATGGAGAGCACGGCTGGGACTCATGTGAGCATGCTGTGTATTAACAGAAAGGGAGGTGGTGGGTAGGAGCACAGGCCACTCCGTTCAAAAGACATTGCTTGTTGCTTGTTAATTACATAATTATCTTCCAAGAGCTGATAATTGCAAATACAGTGACAGAATATAAAATCCTGTTGTCCTGGAGATCACAGAGTACAGGAGGGAAAAACAAGCAAAAGCAATAAACCACATGTGCTTATTATAGGTAATTACCATTTCCTAAGAAGATGGACAAGAGATGAACCAAAGAGAATTTTTCATGAAGGAAACTTGGGGGAAGGAAATGTTTGAATGCTTGAAAGCCTTAGATGGCCTTAAAAAAAAGGCCATCTTACCATCTAATATCATCTTAGATGGTATTAAAAAAGTAAACTTAATTAATGTCCAATCTTATTTATTATCGGTCATTGATGAAGTAATAAGATAGAAAATAAGATTACGGAATATTCTTATGGGAAGTTAACTCCTCTCTCTCAATCTCTCTCTCTCTCTCTCTCTCTCTCTCTCTCTCTCTCTCTCTCTCTCTCTCTCTCTCTCTCCCTCTTTCCCTCTCTCTCTCTCTCTCTCTCCCCCCTCTGAGAACAATTTGTTTTGGAACCTATGACATTTGAAACAGGAATTTGATTGTAGTAAATTGCTTGACATTTAAAGCTGGACTAGGAGAATAGCAGGAATTAATTGATATTAAGAAGTCTGTATCTTTAATATTCCATGATATGTGCAAATACTGTGTACACCCTCCCTTCTCAGGTGACCGTTTTCAGCTGTGTAAACTGAGTGTGATCACTGATACAGTCGCCATAGCCTCCCTTCCACTTTAGCTTGGTTTACACAGTTGACTGTCGTCTCCAAGAACGATGCTTTTCCATGACAACCCAGATCTATCTACATATTCTAGAGCAACAATAGGGAGATCTTAATCCCTTATTTATAAAGTTTCAGAATGTTCCATAATATAATATATTTTAAGTAGAACTTTGACATTTAGGATAAAAATGCACTGCACACAATATTCTTGTGACTACATTGACAATATTCTGTTTAGAAAGACCAAAGGCAATATTAAAAATGTAAAATCCCCAATTCATTGTTTTTAATAGCTGAGTAGTATTCCATAGTATAAATAGACCACATTTTCTGTGCCCATTCCTCCATTGAGGGACATCTGGGTTCTTTCCAGCTTCTGGCTATTATAAATAGAGCTGCTCTGAACATAGTGGAGCATGTGTACTTATTACATGCTGGGGAATCCTCTGGGTATATGCCCAGGAGTGGAGAATGTCATCCTGAGTGAGGTGACCCAATCACAAAAGAACATACATGGTATGCATTCACTGATAAGTGGATATTAGCCCAGAAGCTCAGAATACCCAAGACACAAGGCACATATCAAATGATGCCCAAGAAGAAGGAAGGAGAGACCCCTGGTCCTAGAAAGGCTCAGTGCAGCTGTGTAGGGGAATACCAGGACAGGGAAACAGGAAGGGGGTGATTGGGGAACAGGGTGAGTGAAGAGGGCTTATGGGACTTTCCGGGAGGGCAGATACAGAAAAGGGGAAATAATTTAAATGTAAATAAAGAATATATCGAATAATAAAAAAAATCCCCAGTTCCATTGAAAGTTCCTCCCAAACTCCTGCCACTCCCACGCCATATACATGTACAAATATACACAGAGATTTTCTAACAGAAGAGAATGTACATCCATAACAAGAAAGCTGAACTTCTTTTAAAAGGTAGCCTTACGTGGAAAGTGTCCCCTGCTCATTGTGTAAATTGCCTTGAATATGTTGTACATGAAGCTCAAGTTCCCAGTGTGGGCCCTGGGCTTTTGTACTTCTAAACACAAGTTCTTTAAGACTGTTCTCCTATAAACGAGCTACCTACTCACAGTGTCTACTCTTCAACAGACGAGGCCTTGATTTTTTTTCCCTATGGGCAATTTCTTCTTTTCAGATACTGAAAGTCCATGTTCATTGCTGTTCCACTCACATGACCCATAATGTGTGAATCAGCCCAAATGCTTATAAACAACTGAATGGATAAAGAAAATGTGATTTTTGTATACAAAAGACATAAGGAATAAAATCCTTTCTTTGGTAGCAAAATGGATGGGGGTGAGGAGGAGAAAATCATGTTAAGCAAAATAAGCTATGCACACAAGTAAATGTGTTCATTCATATGTAGAAGTTGAAAATGATGACTTGAAGGCAGAAGAGTGAAAACTAGAGTTTATTTTGGGCAGAGAGAGGAGACAGAGCTAAACAAATAACAAAAGCTAAAGATAGTCTTTTACAGAAATGTTCTGCAAAAACACCTTACTATAGTTAATAATAATTAAGCTTAATAAAATGACTTATTTTACATATCATTCTGACTTAATCAGAGAAGGGACACAGAAAACCACATATCTTTCTGTCTGTAAGCCAAGGTAAAGTGAGTTTCAAATGCTTCTGTATGCTATGTGTACACTAAAAATGTTTTAGATACTGTAGCCCCATAGTGTAAAATTATCCTGAAATAATGTGAGATGTTATATTCCCATAGAAAGAATAAATCCATTTCATATAATAAGTGCATACGAAACTCCATTACCAAAATAGAATAGTTTATGAGTCGTATATCATTTCTTCACACCAGCAATAAGGTAACTTTCTTAGAAAATCAATAACACTGAAGCATGTTTAGATGCAATTCATTCTTTATTACAGGTGTAGGAACAACTGCCATCGAGAAGGACACTGAATCCATACCACACTTCGTACCTACAATTTAGCGAACATGGTCACAGACCTAAGCACAAGAGCTAAAACAATAAACCTCTTAGAAAAAGTAAGTAGTAAATATTCCTGAGCTTGATATAAACAGTATTTATTAAATAATGCTTTAGAATTCTAGTGGTAAAACATGACAGGTACAATTTGACCAAAGTATAATCAGGTAATCATATTGGGTAAAAGAATGTGTCCAAAATGGAACATTAGGTTCAAGTGGAAGAGTCTTAAATAGCTGTCAACACATAAGTGGGCGGAAAGAGGGGCTGTGGCCTGTCTCCGTCGTGGAGTAATGCAGAACAGTGAAATACTGATACCTGATTTAACCTTAGTGTTCTTCAAAAGTGTTATCTTCTATAAGAGATGCCACTCATGACTCAAATTACACAAAAGCTAAAAGCAGGCATCCTGGAAAGAAACACAAGAAAAGCACGGTCATCTGTGATGGGGGGAATACAGTAGGAATGATTGCTCAAGCACGTACATTCCCCTAAACTAATCACCTAAAGATGATTAAATGCTTAAAATTAGAGTATGGCAGAGTGTGCCATACTCTACATCTTTAATACATACATCTTTAATCCCAGCACTAGGAAGATAGTTTGAGGCCATCTAAATCCACGTAGGGAGTTTCAACCAAGCCAAGGATACAGAGTGAGACCCTATCTCAAAACCCTAAAGTATAAAATAAAGTATTAGAGAATTTGAAAATATAGTGAATTATGTCTTGAGAACGATGCTTTGAAACAGAATTCTCTAACATCAGGTGTGGTGAAGCACCCTACCATCCCAACACTTGACTCTGAGGTGAGATGATCACAAGCTCAAGGCCAGCCTGAGCAATATGGTGAGACTATCTCTAAGACAATACTCTATTTTAATGTTGCTATGCTATAAAAACCCCTTTATACAGGTCACGGGCCCTTTGCTTTCTGAATGGATCATTGTTCACATATAAATGATTCTGTGCATATAAAGTATCATTTTAAATTAATAGACTTTTGGCATTTATGCTCAAAATGAAATACACATAGGACCCATGGTTCACCTGTCTCATCTCACATTCCCAGGAGACTAAGGCAGGAAGATCCTGCTTGGATTACAGAGTGAATTCAAGATCATTATGTCAGCTTAGTTAGATCCTGGTTCTGTAACCATGAGCTTTTCGACCAAGCCTCTTTCTTCCCAGAATAATAACTTTCAAGACTTAATTATTTATGAATAAATCTCTAGACCATACATTTTGGCTCATTCCCCCAACTATCTTGTAACTTCTGTAACCGTTTATTTTAGTCTATGTCTGCCACATGGTTGTCTTCTCCTCAATTTCATGTATCAGACGTCCTGAGAGTCCCGAGTGTATCTACTGCTCTTGGCACTTTCCCAGAATAACTGTCTGCTGGATGGCCCACTTTCTATTTTCTTCCTTAGCTAAGAGGCTAAGGAATGTATTGTGAGGCAGCATCACCTGCCAATATAAAGCTTTTTATTGACAGTGCATAAGTGATTCTTTATACATGGTTCAAACTAAAAAGTCAAAGGATAACTGTGGATGTAGTTCAGTGCCAAAGTATTTGCCTGCATGGGCAAGTCTCTGTATTCAGTCCCCAGTCCTTGACTCCCTAGAAATCAACAATGTGTATTCTTCATGAATACATCATGAGTAAAGTATAATGAAGTATAAATAATAACAAAAGATAACTAAAAATTTCATTTTCTCCACAAGACATAAACTATTATTTTGTTCTAACACCCTCTTGCCACCACCCTGCTCACCTCAGAGTACATGCATTCACTAATGACATCTCCCCCCACCCAGTTATCCATCATTTAAATAGTAGAGGAATTTTAATTCACTGGCATGGCTGTTCTGGTGCAGGACCATATCCAATGACCATCCAGATCTGTGTAAATCAGCTACAGTGCATGCAGACAAGCCACACATCTTTAAACCCTCTAGATTGAAAACACACCTTTAATCCCAAATGCTAATGTCTAATTGAGGGGTAGACAAGTAACAAATCAAAGAAAGATTTGACAGAATAATGAATCAGTGATAGAATATACTCAACTCTCAGGAGAACAGACAGGAAAGAGAAGCTGCTTAAGAGCAACTCAGAGTCAGTGCTGTCAGTTGACTTTGGTTAAATTCAGTTCTGAGGCAGATTTTACACAGTTTTACAGAAAACAGGTTGCAGAGAGAACAAGCTAGACACAGGTGAAAACAGAATGAGCCAGAAAATAAGAAGGAACCAGAAGATTAGATCAAAGCGGCAGACTTAGTTTGAGGGCAATCAGGGCAATTCAGTGAGGACCTGAATCAGTCATCTTGTAGAGGAGTTTGAGTCAGAAACAGCTGAGCTGGTCCAAGCGAGCTAGAGTTCAAAAAGAACTAGAAAAGATGAGTTTGTTATCATTAAGTCTCAGGCTGAAACATTCTAGGCTTAGGTTAGCAAAGAGAGGCTGAAAGATTTAGAGAGGCTGGAAGCCTATGGATAGTTAGCACAGAGATGGAAATTCTCTGGGCTTAGCCCAGACGAGACTCCAGTAGACTCCATAGACTCAATGTAGTTGTAAAGCTTGGGTAAAGCTCTCATCTCATCTATTTATCAGAGAAAATAAATGTGACATTTACATATAAATGTCTTAAAGCCCAGAAAATCTAGTTATGAGAAGTTTATAGATTTAGTTTCTCATGAGATCATATGAAATCAGGCTGCACCTCCTCTTCTGAGGTGATGAAATACACCAAACTGAACGACAGAAGCGTAAATTATGAACAATGTAGAAAATTAGATGGAATCATTTCAATGTCATTACAATCTGAGTTAATATGTGTCACCTGATCTTTGGGAGATCATTTCTCTGTTTGTAATTCTGCCATAGTATACCTGGTCAGATGTATTTTTGTAAAAGAAATGAAAGACACATCATAGGTTCTTTCCTTGTATAAAGTTTTGCTTTGGCTCATTAATGCTTTCCATATCACTTCTTAATTTCCACTGAAAAAATTTCCCACAGCAAAGTTTAATAAACACATAAAATAAGATGAACAGAATTCATTTGCTCGCATCCTTTTAAAATTAAAACATAGATTTTTCTATGAACACAAATTTAGAAACTTGTGTGGAAAAATGTGTCATATAGTAACTTAAAGAAGTTATTTCATTTACAGATACCTTAAAGACTGAATGTTTGTTAAATTAAAATTATTCTTAACTTTCTCCATAAAAACAATAGACACCTAAAGCAAATGCATTTATCATAGTCCCCTTACATGCAATTTTCTGATAGAGTAACAAAGGACTGAATTCTAATTTCATAATTATCTCCTTTGTGAATATAAATATAGAAGCAATCATAAAAATACTATACAGCAGGCTTGTTGTATAATGATTATGAACTTATTATTTACAGATTGGCAGTAAGGACCAATTTGTTGTGAGTCAGTCCCAAGGCTCAGGGAAACTTCCCAGGGCAGATGGCGACTCATCTGTGCATGCTCCATTTGCCTTGCAGCCTAGAGACTAAGGCAATCATGCCACCAAGGGTTTTATGTCTCATTGGGCTAAAGTGTCAAAGGACATACTGTTTTCATGGAAGACCTGGAAGAGAGCCCAAGCTGTTAAACTCCCTCTTAGCTTAAAAGACTGCATCCCATTCCATCTTAGAGTTGTTCTTGGAAAGTATATAAGCAAGAATATAGCTGTGCTGGTCTAAGGCCACCTATGAAACTCTCAGTAATCACAGAAATTGTAGAGTGAGGGAAAGAAAGACTAAAGTCTTAGGTTTGTTTTGTGTGGTGTGGTGTGTGTGTGTGTGTGTGTGTGTGTATGTGTATGTGTGTGTGTGTGTATGTGTGTATGTATGTAATTATCTAGATGCTGTCACTACTTCATAGTCATCCAACATCAGATCTTCCTACAACTTTCTTTGCTTATCTTTGTAGCTTTTCAGCTTTTTGTTATTGTGGAAATATTCTTGGCATAAGAAACTTAAAAAGAAACATGTTTATTTTGGGATGTGATTTCAGACAGTTTCGGGCCTGATTTCTGGCCTCATTTCACTGACTCAAACTATGTTAGGAGTAAATTTGTGGGTGCGGGGGGTAGTAGGAATGTCTATGTCATGATGACCAGTATCCTAGTCACTTTTCTATTTCTCTGATAAAACATAATGACAAAAGAAACTTGGAAAGGAATGATTTCATTTTATCTTAAAACTTCTGACTCCACTACTGAGGGAAGTCAAGAAAGAAACTCAAATAAAGAATTCCTTGGAGGCAAGAATTGAAACAAAGACCATGGTGGACCTGAAAAAGGGACTATGCAATAAAGTTGCTTATTAGACTAAGTCCCCAAATGATTGATCAGACTGCGTTCTTATATAGCTCAGGACCATCTTTCTGGGGGTAAATCCTCCCACAATGGCCTGGGCCTTCCCAAATTAATCACTAATCAAGAAAATACCTCCAAGTTGCTTACAGACTAATCTTAAGAATGGACTCTTTCAATTCTAATTTCCTCCTCTCTGAAAAAAAGGCAGAATAATTGACCCTTTGTAGTCTTGACACAAACACATAGTTATTACATTATATTTTCTATCTTGTTCATTCCCAATATCTTAATATCCCTATATCAATATAAAACACATTCCAAAATTTACAAATCCCACAGTCTTTAAAATATAAAATGTTTTTAAATTTCTCTTCCAAAGTTCAAAGTCTCTTTATAATATCTAAAATCTCTCAAAAAAATATCTAGTCTCTATAAAGCTGCAAAGTCTATAAAACTCCAAATTCTTGTGAAGGTAGATTCCTGTAAAATCAAAAGCAAGTTAGATATTTTCTTTCTCTAAAAAAGAAGAACCAGCACACAGTAAAAGCAAATCAAATTAAAACCAGACTTCAACAGTATAAAAAGTAACATGCTTGGCATCTGTGATCCTTGCATGATAACAAGGACCTGACCCACCTCTCTTGTCTACCCTCTGCAGCATACAAAGCTTGTCTCATAGGTCCAGGCTCACTGCACACCAATTTCTGCAGTCCTTGGTGATCACCCCATGGTACTGACATGTCTAAACCATTGAAATCTTGACTTGACTAATGTTAAATTTTACTTTAACTAATTCTGCACCTTGTACAGCAGCCTCTTGAAGGCTCTCTTCAGATATACTAATTCCTCCATATGATCTCAAGTATCAATGTTCACATGACCTCTTCAGTCCTGTGATATTTAATTGAAACTGAGGTTGTACCTTTGACAATGCCCTCAGGCTATTGACAATCACAAGTCCAAGATGATGCCATTTTTCTTTCATGCCTTCAAAATCAGTACCAACTGATAAATTCTTACACATTACTAAATTAACTTTCAGCATAAATTAAAGCCTTTGTCTTCCTCTACTTCAACGCTGCTATGTGCTGACCCCGAGCAAATATTCCCAGAGGATTTTTGCCTCTATAATGCTGGTCTTTCTTAACACTAAGTTCTCAGCTCAAGTTAACCAGCACTGATTGTCCCAGTAAGGTAAAAGTTTTACATTAGCAGTTCTGGTCTTTTCTTAATCGCAGCAGAGTCTTCATGCCCAGATGACCATAACCAAAGATTTATAATTCAAAATATCATACAAATAGCCTGGGTAGAATTTTAACTAGTCAAAATATGGAAGACAAGTAACCATGACTTGCCCAACCCCAGCTGATACATTTACAATAATTCCGTACACTTAAGGCTTAAAGCACATCATGGAAGTAGATACAGAAAGTATATAAGAGCCAGAGAAGCAGCAATGTCTGTGGTGTGTTTGCTTTATATAGCTGGGGATCTGTACTCATTAAAACCCAAAACTATAGTTACCTAAACAAGGCCTGAATTTTGAAACACAGGTTGACATAATAATGAGGATGAGATAAATCTTAGAGAACTCCACTTCTAGTTGAAGAATTACTGGCAGTTAGTGGCTACTGATAGAGGAAGAAACAGTCTTCTCCAGGGATGGGCTCCCAAGGGGTGTGTCTTAAGCACATATACATGAATAACACTAAATGGTCTCAGCAGGTTAAATGTGGGTATGTGCTAAAGCCAACACAGTCCTGAGCAGTACTGGGTGCTGGGATGGAGGGTAAGGGGAGGGAAAGACAGGACTTTGAGTTCATTTCAGGAATTAACAGTTTTTCTACTGTTTGTATACTGTTTAGCTATCTTATAATAGCAGTATTTCAAGCAGAGCTTCAACTTTGTTCTTACTTTTACATTTCCGCTATATTGTAGTCTGTTTCTCCAAGAATAGCATTACTCTTAGACTTTACTCCATGCCTATAAATTTCTACAATCACATGACCACAACTGAAACAGGGTTTGTGCTTGAAAAAAGTAGCTATTGCAACCCTTCTAAACCCAAGTATATGTGTAACTATTATCACAAATATTAAAGAAGAGGTCATGAATTTGAGACGGACTGGGTGTAATTTTGTAGAATGGTGAATAAAAATGTGATTGCCTCAAAGAACCAGTTCTTGGTTTTGTTGATTCTTTGTATGGTTCTCTTTGTTTCCACTTGATTGATTTCAGCCCTGAATTTGATGATTTCCTATCTTCGACTCCTCCTGGGTGAATTAGCTACTTTTTGTTCCAGAGCTTTCATGTGTGCTGTTAAGCTGCTAGTGTATGCTCTCTCACATTTCTTTTTGGAGGCACTCAGGGCTATGAGTTTTCCTCTTAGTACTGCTTTCATTGTGTCCCATAGATTTGGGTATGTTATGCCTTCATTTTCATTAAATTCTAAAATGTCTTCCATTTCTTTCTTTATTTCTTCTTTGGCCAAGGTATCATTGAGTATTGTTCAGCCTCCATGTGTATGTGGGCTTTCTGTTATTTTTCTTGCTATTGAAGACCACTCTTACTCCATAGTGATCTGATAGGAGGCATGGGATTAGTTTGATCTTCTTATATTTGTTGAGGTCTGTCTTGTGACAATTATATGGTCGATTTTGGAGAGGGTACCATGAGGTGCTGAGAAAAAGGTATATTATTTTGCTTTAGGATAAAATGTTATATATATATATATATATATATGTATATATATATATATATATATATATATATATATATATTAAATCCAATTAGTCCTAAGATTCGATTAGTTTCACTATGTCCCTGTTTAGTTTCTGTTTTCCTGATTGGTCCATTGAGGAGAGTGGAGTGTTGAAGTTACCCATAATTATTGTGTTAGATGCAATGTGTACTTTGAGCTTTAGTAAAGTTTCTTTTACAAATGAGGGTGCCCTTTGACAATGGAATGAAAGGTACAAGGTAAAAACTGGAAGTTAACCCTGAATTCCCAGCTCTATATAATATCAATAGATTTAATGCAAAGAAACACCTCTCCTGTGCAATTTATTGTACTGCAGACAGGAGAAATAAAGAAATCTTAAAAACAGCACTGGAGAAAGTCTTATAAAAGAAACACATGCCCATCTCAGTAATGGGATCTAGATAACACTGAAACATTTACTTTAATGTTGAAATTAAATAAGTGAATTGTAGCAACCAAAATGAATTGGGCATCTTTCACAAGCATTTGTATGTTTACTGCATGTCTTATGAAAAATGACTATTTCTGTCTGTTGTTTCACTTAATATCTGCCTAGTTTGTCTCCATTTTGTTAAAGATTTTTTTTTAATTAATTTTAACATAAACCTCAACCAGATGTGTGTTTTGCAAACACATTCACCAGATCTCTAGATTGTGTTTCGTTGTTGATTAGCTCCAACTGCTATGCAGAAGCTTCTGAGTTCATCACAATTCTTTTTTTTTTTACATATTTCATTGATGAAGAAAGCAAAATTCAGAATCTTTCATGGTGTTGAGGTCAATGTTTTACTAAGTAAATGCATGAACACAACACTTTGAGCCTGGAAGTTGTAACATGAGATGTTGTCTACAGGATAGGGGGGTTTGGAGGGATAACAAGGAAAAGGGATAACATTTGAAATGCAAACAAAGAAAATATCTAATAAAAGAAGAGATTATTACATGTTGGAGCATCTTCTGGGTATATGTCTGGGAGTGGCAGAGCTGGGTCCTCAGGTAGTACTATGTCCAGTTTTCTGAGGAGCCACAAAACTGATCTCCAGAGTGGTTGTCCCAGCTGGCAATCCCACCAGCAATGGAGGAGTTTCCCTCTTTCTCCACATCCTTGCCAGCATATGCAGTCACCTGAGGTTTTTTTAATTTTTTTTTTTTTTTTATTTTACCATTCTGACTGGTGTGAGGTAGAATCCATACCCTATGCTGCAGGATATTTGATTACACTGTGAACTCTGAGATTGTGTTATTTACTGAAAACATTTGTTTTTAGTTGTAGTGTGCCCTTAGCACACATCTTTAGTCCCTCTGGCTGGAAGACAGACACACCGTTAGTAAACACCTTTAATTTCAAACAATGAAGGTAAAGTTAGTTTATAGAAGGAGGCACCCATGTTTGAAAGTGATGTCTAATTGAGTCGAAGACAAAGTGACAAATCAGAGAAAGATTTGACAGTATAAAATATACCCAACTTTCATGAGAAGAGAGAGGAAACAGAAACTACTTAAGAGAGGAGGAAGAGGAGGAGGAGGAGAGAGAGAGAGAGAGAGAGAGAGAGAGAGAGAGAGAGAGAGAGAGAGAGAGAGAGAGAGAGAGAGAGAATAGTTTTCCTGGTACAGTTGTACAGAGACAGGTGGTAGAGAGAGAACAAGCTAGATGCAAGTGAAGACAGAATAAGACAGAAAGACGAGAAGGAGCCAGAAGAATAGAACATGTTGCCAAAGTTAGTATGAGGCCAAGCCCAGCAATTAAGGAGAAGCTGAGAGAAGCCAGATTGAATCAATCAGCATTAAAACGAGTCTGAGCCAGAACAGCTGAGTTGAATCAGCTAGCCAGAGTACAGAGAGAACAAGAAAGAGGAAGCTTATTATGCAGCAGTAAGTCTCAGAGGTTGAAAACATTCCATACTTTGATAAAATTGTATGGAGGCTAGACGTTTCCAAGACTAGGCTTGGCTAGCAGTCTGAGCCAATTAGCTCTGCACAATAAAAGTTACAGTAACAACCCTAGACCTATACAAAGGTCTTCTCTATGTTCAACTCTCTTGTTAAAATAAAAACATGTCAATAAGCTACTTCAGAGAGAAACTATTTTAGCTTGCAATTTCCAGGTTACATTCCATCACTGCTGACAAATTACAGTAGTAGGAGCCTCAGATAGTTAGTTATGTCGTATTTACAGTCAAGAGCAGAGAGAAAAATGAATGTATGCCTTCATTTTGCTTAGCTTACTTTCTATACTTCTGCGCAATCCAAGGTCCCAAGCCAGGGAATAGTACTGTCCATTTGCATGCTGTTTTTTCCTACTTCAATGAAGTCAATCAAGACCATTACCCACAGACATGTCCACATGATCTAAACAATCGCTTATTGTGATTCTTCATGGTCATTCTAGGTTATCCCAAGTTGAAAATTAAAACTAACTATCATAAGGTCCTAGCACTTTGGGAATAGAAGGAACTTGTTAGCGTAAATGACTCTATCTACTGATGTTCTCCTTGTCTGCTGCCACTGGTTGTCAAATGCTAAGGCACATGAAAACATCCAAAGACAAGCATAGGAAGACTTCCTGTTCATGTAGAGAAAAAAGGCATAGTCACCTCATGATAATGTCCTTCCTTCAAGATGCAGTTATATTTCGAGGAAAAATTTCAAAGAGGTAAACATGGTTAAATGACTTCATTATAGCCTTCCATAATAAAATATGGTGAATTTTCTTTTAAGAAGTGATTGCACATGATCAGGGTCACACGATACACAGAACAAAAATATATAAGCTAACTGTTGATGTCTGACCCCCTGCCAGCATAGCTGTAGCCGTTTGCTTCATGCTCGCTAGCTATTTCGATTATTGCTGTAACATGACTGCCAGCCATTGATGCAGAAAAAATAACGTCACTAGGAGCAGAATCATGCTCACCACATGCCTGGTTATGTTGTATATGTTTTGAGATTGGTTAATCTTACAGAATTCCACAACTATAAGATTTACGTTAAGACCATCAAGTTAAAGGTCAATATGAATTGTTATGTTTAAATGGCTTGAGTCAGGCTTGACCACAAGGCAACTCTTTCAACCCCTTTATATGAGCTCATCACGGTTTTTCATTTGTTTGTTTTAGCCTTTATCAGCTGGCCTTGAGAACTGTCAGACACACAGCATTGAGCTGTTGCCATGGTCAGTCTTGGGGTGCACATTCAATAAACTATCCCTGGTTTTGACTGAGATTGGTGTTTGTTTGGCTTGTAGGACAACTCCTGGACCCCAACTCTAAGGAAAGAGACATTCAGATGAAGTTAACAAAACTAACACCTTGTTCTTGAACTGTTAGCCTGCAGAGGAAAGAAAAAAATCAATTTCTGTTGTTTGAACTCCCTGTCCTTGTTACACAGCTCCAGAAACAATACCAGAGAGCAGCCATTGCTGTATTCTTTGTTTTACCTACAAATGAAGGGCAAGGATTTATATTATTTTGGAAAATTCAGCAAGCTAACAACCTGACAGCCATTTTACTTCAGCTTTTGTCAAATAATTGTAAAATTGACAATCAAGTAAATATCTTGGGTAAAAATGCCACAAAAATAGGCAAATTGCATTGTGGGCTTCCCTGTATCCTTCTCAAGTGAGACTGCTGTCATTTTAAATCTTATTTTTCTATTTATTTTACCTAAAACCATAGATAAATTTCTCCACTGCTTTGACATAGTTTTCAATGGTAAAATATGGAGAATTGTGACTAACATTGTCATCAATGTGAGAACAATATTATGGAAACTGATAACATATAAACAGTATCTGAAAGTTGAGGTATTTGGAAAAATCTTTAGGGTACATTGAATAAAATAAACTAGTTCATTTGGATAAGGGATTTGGATTGACCTTTTAATTATAATTAAGCATAGAGTATTTTTGAGCTCTAAAATAAAACTATAGAATTGAAAATTTGGAATGACTGATTTAATTGTACTTTTAATTAATATAGTAGTAATACAGATTTTTTTTGTATTTCCTTTTTTTTAAGATTTTATTCCCCTCCTGGTCCACCTTCTCTGACTATTCCACATCCCTGCCTCCTCCCCACCCCTGTCTCCAGGAGGATGTTTCCACTCCCACTCCACCAGACCTCTAAACCCCCGGGGCCTCCAATCTCTCCAGGGTTAGGTGTGCCTTCTCTGACCGACCCCACACCCAGCAGTCCTCTGCTGTTTATGTGCAGGGGACCTCATATCAGCTGGTGCATGCTGACTGGTTGGTGGTCCAGTGTTTGAGAGATCTCCTGAGTCCAGGTTAGTTGAGACTGCTGGTCCTCCTTCAGGCTTGCCCTCCTCAGCTTCTTTCAGATTTTTTTTTATTCAACCATAGGAGTCAGTAGCTTCTGTCCATTGGTTGGGTACAAATATCTACATGTAAAAATTTAATATAAAAATGGTTATAAAACATGCTAGCCTTATTAAAGTATGAGATAGTAATTAGTAACATTAATATATGAAGATTAAAGAAGGAGTTTGGCTTCACTGAAGGCTTGGGCTCATCTCTTTTGACTTGTGTATTTTGTAATGAACTATCCTGGTTCTAAGGGTTTTTAGCAGCTGAACACGGACATTAGATTTTATAGGTACACAATTTTGCTTAGTGCTAAAGTACACACAATGTACCTTTGCTGGAGGCATTGATTTTATTTTGTAGAAAGCCCTGGTGTGGAATGTACTTTCAGTACATATAAAAGCAAGGGTGGCAGAGAAGCAGTATTACTTCCCAAACACTCCCCAGAGATGTAACTAATCTGCTTCATTTAGCCTAAAGGAATCATGCAATATTCTTCTCAAAACTATTTAACTAGCTCAAATTCAAATGATAACAGAACAGCAAAGAGTAAATATGGAGACAATTTACAATCACTGGATATGGCCTGATGTTTCAATCTGTTTGTGCAAAGCTGAAATGTCACTGTGTTTAAGCCCATTATAATGACATTTTTTAGTTATATTAAAACAATGCACTCAGGAAATCTTTCTTACATTAATTTTTTAAAAACAAGAATCCTGAAATAATATATTCCATAAATTTATATGTAACAATCTCACCATTTCCATTTCATTTTATTTTGATCTGCAAATAATCAAAACAAGTTAAAGGCCATCTTTCCATAGAAACCATTCATTTAGATTTGGAGAAATTGGTAAAAATATTAGTAGTAAATTAGGAGAAATATTTTACCATGTTTGTTATAAAACTAATAAGCACTCCATTCAAATGTAGAATAGTTTTTTACATTCCTCTTATAGTTCTTTGACTTGTTACTGTGACAAAATGTTAGGTAAAATTAACTCAGGAAGGAAGGGTTCATTTTTGGCTCACGGTTGTAGCACACAGGTCCTCATGGGAGAACGAATGCATGCACTCAACTCACTTTCTCTTTATCCAGTTCAGGACCCCAGCCCATGGAGAGGTGCTGCCTACACTTGAACTGGGTCTTTCCAGTTCAATTAAACTAATCTAAACAATCTCTCACAAACATGAGTAGAGGATTCTAGACCCTACTACACTACAATCAATATAAACTATCACAATAGTACAATGATTCACATTGGTTTCAATGCAGTACTGAAAACATGTAGAATTGTAATCTGGGACACTGATTGATAAAACACAAATCTGTAACTTTAAATTCTATCTAAAAGGTTATATGAACCAATAATGATTCTATCTCTTATGTTTGCATGCATCTCAAACACACCCATTTTAAAATATAGAAATAATTTTCCAGTCTGTTTTTAGCAGATCTCAATCACTAAAGACAAATCGTTCAGTTATTTTATGAAATTCTGTGACATCTTCAGAAAAAATATTCACTCAATCTCCTCCTTTTAAATGTTTTCAAATAATTGCAGGTGTTAGCTCATTGAGTTTTAAGTGCTGCTTAAGAGGATGCTGTATTGCTCATCCTGCTTTCCATTCCCTGTCCTTGTGAGAACTGTTGCTATAAACTGTAAACATTTTCATGCATCTCCTCTACACATGTGTATGACACTCTCAGGAGTTACAATGTCAAAGCATACACACAAATGCACACAGCTTCACAAAAGAATTTCTTCTAGTTTCCAAACCAAACATAAAACTTACATGTCTATTTTGTGGACATCAAGTTTTGTGGACAGTAGTTTTCTTCGACTCCTGTGATCATTAATTACCTGCTATTACAGTGCCTGGCGTCTCAACTGATATGAATCACAGTGTGTTTATGGCTTTTACTAGCTTATTTGAACTGAAGCTTAAAATAATGTCTTAGCCCCTGGAGCAAGCCAGGCTGCCCTGGGCAGCCTTATATCCCAGGGAGACCTCCACTTTTCTGTCTCTCTTCCACCTCTCTGCCCTCCTTCATTAGACCTTGGATCCTGAACCGCAGAGCCTTAACTAAGGCATAAGATTGCCTTGCCCCACCTGTATTCCCTGCTTGCTGAGCCTTCTGGGCTTGCCAAGCTGCACTGCTGCACTGCTGCACTGCTGCGGAGCCTCCTAGCCATTCCCCTCCCACCACCTCATTTTCTACCTTCATTGGACCTGTGGCTCCTGAAGTATACAAACCTTAGGATCTTAATCCATTGAGAACTGCAGATCTGGAAACATACACTCCAAGGAGACCCATCAGATGACCCTCGAAGTTAACTCCCTTCCCAATACTACAACAGGAACATCCAGGAACTAAAGGATGGCTAAAGGTCCCCGAAAAAATACAATCAACAAAAACCAGGGCAGCAGGCCTCCTTCATTGTACAGATATCCTATGACAGCAATCCTGGATATCCCAACAAAACTGAAGCACAAGAAAATGACTGACCGTAAATCCAATCTTATAAGGATGATAGTGCCTTTAAAGGGGAAATGAGTAAATGCCTTAAAGAATTACAGAAAAATACAATCAGAGAGATAGCGGTCTTTAAAGAGATAACAAATCCCTTAAACATATACAGGAAAATACAATTAAACAGTTGAATGAAATAAATCAAACTGTGCAAGACCTGAAACAGGAAATAGAAGCAATGAATATAACACAAATTGAGGGAATCCTGGAGATAGAAAACCTAGGGAAGTGAACAGGAACTACAGATGCAAGCATCACTATCACTAACAGAGTGCAGGAGATGGAAGAGAGAATCTGAGACATAGGAGATACATTAGAAGAAATTGCCACATCAGTCAAAGAAAATGTTATATCTAAAAACTTCCTGACCAAAACAAAACAAAACAAACAAACAAAAAACAACAACAACAACAAAAAAAAACAACCATTCAGGAACTCTGGGACACTGTGAAAAGGCCTAACTTAAGAATAATAGGAATGGAAGAGGGTGAAGAGTTCAAACCCAAGGCCCAGAAAATATTTTCTACAGAATCATAGAAGATTCACCACCTGAAGAAAAAGATATCTATAAACATACAAGAGGCATATGGAACACCAATTAGACTGGACCAGAAAAGAAAATGTGCTCCTGCCACATAATAATCAAAGCACAACATCTACAGAAAAAGAGAAAGTATATTAAAAGCAGCAAGGGGAAAAGGCCGGATAAAATTCACAGGCCAACCTATCAGAATTATGCCTGACTTCTCAACAGAGACACTAACAGCTAGAAGGACCTAGACAGATATTTTGAAATCTCTTGAAAAAAAATAAAACACAGGTGCAAACCTAGACTACTTTACACAGCAAAACTCTCAGAGAGAAACTCACCAGAGAGAAAACAAGCATATTTCAAAATAGCAGTTCTGCTAATCAGCCCCACCCCTTCTCTCAACTCGGAAAGTCTGCAGGTCTCCCAGGTAATCTGCTGCAGGTATTCTTTTCCTGATATTTTTCTCAGGCAATTTTTGTTTGAATAGAAAAGACTATGGACTTTTGAAGGTTTATTTTTTTTAACCTGTTACTTTGCTAACAGTTGTAGGATGATTTTTTTTTGGTAAAACTTTTAGGGTAAATTATGTATAGTCTCACATCATATCATCTGCAAATAAAGATATTCTGGCTTCTTCCTTTTTAATTTGTGTCTAATTAATCTCCTTTAGTTGACTTATTGATCTAGCTAAGACTTCAGGCACTCTATTGAGCAGATAATTATGGAGTGGACCAAGTTCTCTGCTTCCTTATTTTAGTGGATTGGATTTCAGTTTCTCTCCACTTAAGCTCCCAAATAGTTAAGAATGAAACCTATTGATTTATTCAACAAGCTTTAAGCACAGTAACTGAGAGATATCCCTAATCTCCTATTCTGTCTAGCTACTTCCCAGCCACACAGCCTGAATTAGTTACATTTAGTCTCTCCTTGGCTTGCTCTGACATAGCTGTCTGTCACAGTGGTCCTCATGCCTGATGACAACCGCCCTCTTCTTCTTCTTCTTCTTCTTCTTCTTCTTCTTCTTCTTCTTCTTCTTCTTCTTCTTCTTCTTCTCCTTCTCCTCTTCCTCTTCCTCCTCCTCCTCCTCCATCTTCTTCTTCTTCCTCTTTCTCCTCCTCCTCCTCCTTCTCCTACTTTTCCTCCTCCTCTTCCTCTTCCTCCTCCTCTTCCTTTTCCTCCTCCTTCTCCTCCTCTTCCTCCTCTTCTTCCTCTTCCTCCTCCTTCTCCTCCTCTTCCTCCTCCTCCTTCTCCTCTTCTTCCTCCTCCTCCTTCTCCTCCTCCTCCTTCTCTTCTCTCTCACATGCCTCTTGGCAAACTATTTTTCCTTGTTCTTCTCCTTCAGACCCTGGCTGTGATCAGAAGTCTAGCCTTTTTACCTCCTCTGCCCAGTCATTAGCTATTCTGCCTTTTATTAACCAATAGGAGATAATTGGGAAGTATTCTTTACACTACATTGATTTAGGAGATTCTTCAATATTCTTGGTAATGCCCATGTCCAGACTGTAATTAGAGTTCAGACAGAAGTCAGCTTCTGAACACGCAGTTCCTCCTCCAACAGTGACATTTGGGTTAGTTCCATTTGTCATGGAAAATATAATAGGACGAACCTATGTCTATCATGTTTAGATAGGCTCTGAAAAGTGTTAATATTTCTAAAAATGTGTTTTCTAGATTATGTTCAGACTGATGCTAGGCCAGCACTACACAATGAAGTTAAATTATTCTTACTTGTATGTCCATAGCTATACAAATGTACTTTCCCTAGAATCAGGAAACCCATATGTCATCTTTACACTTCACCAATGAGAACATCAGTATTATGTTTTACAAATGTGTTTTGATTACAGGAAGATATTGAAGAAATAGGTATCCATATTTAAGATATCTGGACTTCATGGGTAATTGGAATGAAAACACATGACTTAACATGTAGATGAATGTTGAAGGATTTTGTGAGTATCCTAATAGACAGAATAGTATATGACATACTTATTACATACAACTTTCAACCGATACAGAAAAACAGGACAACAATTTAAATGTTAAAAATTAATCCTTAAAGGAAATGAAATGTTTTTACCTGAATGTTACAATTCCTAAAACCATTTAGATAAAGGAGCTTTCGAATTTTCTGCTTATCTTATGGGAAAACTAATTATCCAATGCAAAGTACTTAAGATCACTTCAGATAATTAACTGCTGGTGTCTGTTGAGCATCAGTCAACACTGTTACACACAATTAGATGACAGACAGGAAGATTGTCATGGTCCCCAGAGGCTCACCCTTCCCTGTGGGAAGCAGCAAGCTCTTCACTCACATCCTGAAGTAGAAATAAGCAAGGTGTTTACTGTGATCACATAACTGTGAGCTGTGAGATCCCCTGGAGCCTGTGAGCACACTACATTTACCCAAGGCTGTTGATAAAGAACGTACAAAGAGACTGCCAAAGGCAGGCTTGCTGGGATCCATTCCTGCAAGTTATAGTACTGGATATTTGGAGTTTTATGGTTGTTACTGTTATAGTTGTTTTTGCTTGCCCCTAAACTAAATTTCTGCAATATCATTTTGGAACAAACAAAAATCTGTTTTTATAGGAAAAAATTAAAAGTCCCTTCTAAGAAAACAAATGTGCCCCAAATACACAAAAGTAGCAATAATTGTCATCATGTTGAGATTCTAAAGCATTTGTTCTAAAGAAGGTTGATAAGATTTATTCACACTTTCAAGTTCTGAACAACCTAAGAAATTATAAAATATAAATTCATTTCTGCAGGTTCAGTACATGTTTTAAAATTAACTGCAAGGTATGCAAGTCGTATACACTGCGGCAGGTTGTTAAGACACAACAGGCTCCACAGCTATTAAGGTCTCCGCAAAACAGATGTTATTTCAGTTTAAATTTAAATGAATAAGAAATTCAGGGAAATATAAGCCTAAGCTGCTCTATACAAGTATCCAAGTAGCATAGACACAGAACATTTTCACCACTGCCGGAAGTTTAGATCAGCTACTAAATCTGCACAGTTTTCATGTAAAATATTCCCATGGTTTTATGACTACTTAGAAATGCAAACTTTTATTCTTATAACCTAGAATATTTTGTTTGTCATATCATACTCATTTTTTACTGTGATTCTTAAATTTTTGTATTATATGTATGTGTGTGCACATGTGCATATATGCATGTGGGTACATGACTGTCTATGTGTCTGTGTGTAGATATATGTAAATGTGTGTATGTGTAAAAGCATGTACATGTGTGCTTTTGTGCTTGTGTGTGTATGTGTGTGTGTGTGATTGTGTCTGATTGTGGCTCAGAAGATAACTGTGAGTGAGTTCACTTTCTCTCATTCTATAGTAGGTCTATTAGTTTGGGTTCTCTAGAGTCACAGAACGTATGGATAGTCTTTATATAGTTAGGGAATTTGTCAATGACTTACAGTCTATAGTCCAACTCCCCAACAATGATTAGCAGCAACTGTGGATGGAAGTCCAAGGATCTAGCAGTTTCTCAGTCCCACAAAACAAGCAGGCAAGGTAGAGTGAGAGCCAATCTTCCTTCTTCCAATGTCCTTAATATCTCCAGCAGAGAGTATAGCCCAGATTAAAGGTGTGTGCATCCATTTATTTAATCCCAAATGATTGGAACTCGGAGATCTCCTTGTCTTAGCCACTATGCTTCAAGGTCTCCATGCCAAGATCCAGGTCATAGGTGAGCCTTCCAATTCTAGACTGTAGTTCATTCCAGATATAGTCAAGTTGACAACCAGGAATAACCACTACAGTAGGTTACAGTATGAAACTCAGTTTTTCAAACTTGTGGGGAATAACCCTTTATAAGCAAAGGCAGATCACCAGCCCTCACCTCTTGGCATTTACTAACGGCATCTGCATTTTGTTTCCTTACCATGTTATAAATTATAAGTGTTTTACTCCAGCCAACAGTAACTGACTAAGACTATTAGCATATGCTTTGAGAAACGCTGCTGAAGAGTCACTGCAATAAGACTCGTCTTTCAGAATGAAGTAACTTCAAAATGAAGTTCAATGGCTGGAAGGAAAATGTTTGAATTAATAAAGTGCTGGAGAGATGGTTCAGAGATTAAGAACCCTGGATTTTCTTCCAGAGGAAAGAAGCCTGAGTTTAGTTCAAAGCACCCACTTGGTAACTATCAATAATGCCAGTCCTAGGGCATCTGAAGCCCAAAACCAGCCTCTGAGGGTGCCAGGCATACACATGGTACAGAGAAAGTAGGAAAAAAAATACATAAATAGAATTAACTTGAAGTGTTTAAATTATTTAAATTGAAAACATTTATACAAACTATACTAATGCTTAATTAGACTAATACTTAGGAAAATTTCCAAGTTTTATTGAGATAAATGAAGCACTATGTCAGACACAAATTTAAGAAAATACTCAAAAAAGTTATTTTTAAAAAACTAAAGGTTATTTAATTATTTGATTAACATTCATTAATTATTTAATTTAATACTACATATTTCAAATGAATGTAAAAATACGCAAAAACAAAAGCAACACTCTCATTATACACCTCAATTTGTTTTCATCACTATTGCCTGATACACTGTCTTCCTTCCAAATCCATAACAAAAGAAAAAAACTAAAAATAAAATAAAGCACTCTAATGTGTCAGAGTCAGTCTCAAATGGCCTAAGAAGTCTCATAATATACAGGTATGTATATGTTGTTATTAAAATATGGAAGCTGTTAGTTTTTGTTTGCTTTGGAATTGCATTTATTTGTGTTAATTGTGCATACACATTGTGTACATCCACGTTCAATGGATCCCCGTGTGCAGCCTAGGGATCAAACTCAGATCATTAGGCTTTGTAGCTGTTTGTTTACAGCCCGAGCACTCTTGCCAGCATGCTGCTTGTGAGAGACCAGGAAAGCCCTGAGTGGATATGTAAAGAGCCAAGGAAGTCTTGAGTAAACATGGATTGTTGATGGGCACTTCCATGTCAATGGCCAGTTCCTAAGATGTATCAGAAGTCAGAAAAGCCTTGCGAGGATAAGGCACTGAAGTATGGCATAGTACAAAGGTCAACTGTGTGTGAAATTACTAATGTTTATGAATGATTGACCAGAATGAACAAATAGTAACAGGTGCAACTTCATCCTCTGACGCTGACAGCCTGAGACTGCTGGCTTACAGGGACCATCTATGAAGACAAGCTAACATCTCCCTGTGTACAATACAAAATAAACACACTGAGGTGGCAGGTTGCTGGGTAGTTGGTGCAGCTCCACCAGAGTACGCACAACTCACCTGACCCCTGATTTCCTTTTCAGATACATTATGAAATGTTAATATTTCAGTTTTGTGTGAGGGAACTGGTACATTACAACTTTCATACCAACTAAAAATATACTTTGTATAAATGCAAAATATATTAGAGACACATTAGGTTATACATAAGAATCAAAATATTTTACACATCACTCTACCTGTTAATTATATTTTACAAAACTGTAATAGAAAAATAGCATGCATATATATATATATATTATATATATATATATATATATATATATAATCATGACTCATGACAAAACATAAAAAAACAGTATCTGTCTATACATCCAGCCCTACAGAAGGCTATAGAAGAAAACCTTCAACCTGAAGAGGTTAACCACACCTGGGACCCAGGCACTAAGAACTTAAAACAAGGCCCTAAGAAGTTAAACAAGAAGAAAGGCCCAAGTGAGGATAATTAAATCCCACTTAGAAGGGGTAACAGAATAATCATGGAAGGCAGAGGAAGGAAGAACATGTATCAGAGAGAGGAAGGAGAGAAGAAAGGGGGCAGGATGAGGTATAGGTCAAGATAGGACAGAAGTCCAGGAGAATGAATGAAAATATGTATCTGCTGGGGGTGGGGTGTGATAACTTCTATAAAAGTCCCAGAGACCTAGAATGTGGTATGCTCCCAGGACTCAATATGGATGACTTTAGCTGAAATGCCCAGCAGTGGGGATATGGAGCCTCAAGAGACCACCCAGTGAAGGGATTGGTACATCACCCACTTATAAAATTTTTGACCCCAAATTGCTTCTATCTATAAGAAATTCAGAGGGGAAAAATGGATCAAAGTCTGAAGGAATGGGCAGTCTGTAACTGGCCCAACTCCTGATCTATCCCATCAAAGGGACACAACCCTGACTGATGCTATGCTGTGCTTGCAGACAGGAGTCTAGCATGGCTGTCCTCTGAGAGGCTCTACCAGCAGCAGATTGAGACAGATGCAGATATTCACATCCATCCAAGCATTGGTTGGAAGTCAGGGATCTCTATGGTAGAGCTAGGGGAAGAACTGAAGGAACTGAAGGAGATTGCAATCCCATAGAAAGACTAACAGTGTCAACTAAGCGGGAGCCCTGGGGGCTTCCAGAGACTGAACAACCAACAAAAGAGCATACACAGGCTGGCCGGAAAAGTCCCTGAGATAAATGTAGCTGAGAGTTGCCTTGTCTACACTTAGTGAAAGAGAATGTGCCTAAAGTCCTTGATGTTCTAGGGTGAGGGGATACCCTGTGGGACACCCACTTAGAGGTAAAGGGGGAGGGGAATGGGGTAAAGAACCCTAGGAGGGGGCTGAGGAGGGGCAACATTCCCGTTTGCAACATTAAAAATTATACTTGCTGTTCCTTTCTAAGAATCAAGGTTCTGGGGTCATGGGATGCTGGCTCATGGGATAGTCTAAAGGGAATGGGGTTGGGGCTGGTAGATGACTGACCTGATATGTAAATAAAAGACTAGACTTTTGGTCTGTAAGAGATGAACTATCCAGAGAGATTTTAGAATTCCATTAAAAAATTAAAATAAATAAATAAAAAACTGTTTTGGAATTGAGCAACCTGGAAAACTATCTCTAGCAGAACATAGGCCATCAGATTGTGTCTTAGTCAGGGTTTCTATTCCTGTATAAGTGTCATGAACAAGAAGCAAGTTGGGGAGGAAAGGGTTTATTGAGCTTATACTTCCACACTGCTGTTCATCACTAAAGGAAGTCAGGACTGGAACTAAAGCAGGACAGGAAGCAGGAGCTGATGTGGAGGGCATGGAGGGATGTTCCTTACTGCCTTGCTTCCCCCTAGCTTGCTCAGCCTGCTCCCACATAGAACCCAAGACTACTTGCCCAGAGATGGTACAACCCACAAGAGACCCTCCCCGCCCCCTTGATCACAAATTGAGAAAATGCCCCACAGCTAGATCTCATGGAGACACTTACCCAATTGAAGCTCCTTTCTCTGTGATAACTCCAGCCTGTGTCAAATTGACACACAAAACCAGCCAGTATAGATTGTAACCCTATGATTTGACTTTGAGTTATTTGTTTCACCAGTCTCAAACACCCATTCTTCAGAACCCATCTCCAAGCTGAGGCTGATCCTTTGCATTATTGCAATGGACATTTGCAAGCAAAGAAGTGTAGACAAAAGGATATAGTGTGAGACACACTGGGATGCACAACAGTTTCCAAAATGAGATTTGTTTTTCTTTCCTCTGTTGGAACAGAGTTTGCAAGGATAGGAGGAGATGTGAATGGATTTGGTTTGCATAATATGAAATTCACAAAGAACCAATAAAATAGTTAAAAAGAAAATTTCTTGGGTTAACTGTAACAAAGCAAGTGAAAAACATGCATGATAATAATTTTAGAGCACTAAACAAAGAAATTGAAGAAGATTTCAAAAGATGAAAAGAGCTCCATCCAGGGATTAGTAGAATAAATGTAGTAAAAATATCCATCTTACTGAAGTCTGTAGAGATTAAGTGCAACCCTCATCAGCATTTCATCACAATTCTTCACAGATCTTAAAACAACCATTTTTAGCTTCTTATAAAAACACAGAGGCCCAGAAGAACTAAAACAATGCTAGATTATCAAAGAAATTCTGCAAGTATCGCCAGCCCCAATCTTAAACTACACATTTACAGTTCTGTGGTGATTTGAATAGGTTTGGCCCCATAGAACCATGTGTTAAATGTTTGACCCATGGGGAGTGGCACTGTTATGAGGTATGACCTTGTGGGAAAAGGTGTGGCCTTACTGAAGGAAGTATATCACTGTGGAAATGGGCTTTAAGGTACTAGGCTCAAGTTCAACCAAGTTTTGAAGAAAGCCTCCTCCTGGCTGCTGGTGGAAGGGAGTCTCCTCCTGACTTCAGGTCAAGATATAGAACTCTCAGCTCCTTCTAGGGCAGCATGTCTGCCTGGATTCTGCCATGATTCGTGCCATGACAATAAAGAACTAAACTGAAACTATAAGCCAACCCAGTTAAATGGTGTCCTTTTTAAGAGTTACCTTAGTCATGTCTCTTCACAGCACTGAAACCCTAACAAAGTCCTATAGCAATAAAATCAGCATGGTATTGGTGCAGAAAGAGACACTGGATAGATGGACTAGAATTTAAGGTTAAAAAATAAATCCACATATTTGACTACCTGATTATTGATAAAGAAGCCATAAATACATAGTGGGGGAAGAGAGACAGCATTTTGAGCTGGTCAAACAAGATGGCTGCATGTAGAAGAATGCAAATAGATTCATATATATCATCCTTGCAATACTCAACAGCAAAGGGATTAAAGGCCTCAAAATAAGACTATCTGATGGAATAAAAAGGGCCCTGAATTCATATGCACAGGAAAATCTGAACACAATACCATTTGCCCATGGACTAAGATCACAACAATTAATAAATGGGACCTCGGAAAACAAAAATGCGTCTGCACATCAAAGGACAAGATCATTAGGCCAAAATGATAGCCTTCAAGTTTGGAAAAAGTGTTTTCCCAACTATGCATCTGAAAGAGGGCTAATATCCAAAATAGGTAGCTAAAAACCTGGACTTCAAGGAACAAATAACCCAAATTCAAAAGTGAAGTAATTCTCAAAAAAGAAAAACAAATAGCAGAGAAGCACTTAAAAAATATTCAACATCCCTATTCATCAGAGAAATGTAAATCCAAACTATTCTCAGAGCTTAATCCAGTCAGGATAACCATATCAATGGAAAAAAATTCAACTCCTGAAGGAGAAGTATGGAGCAGGGAAAACACTCACACATTGCTGATGGGAAGCAAACACCTACAGGTACTAAAGAAATCAAAGAACATAGAAATTAATCTACACCAAGCTTTATTAGTCTTGAGTGTGCACACACATGCACACACACACACACACACACACACACACACACACACAAAACTATGCTAAGAATATATTTCATCCCACCACAAAAATACCTGAGCAACCATGTTGATGCTGCTCTATTCATAATGTCTAGACACTGGAAATAACCTAGATGTCCCTCAGCAGATGAATAAATAATGAAAATATGGAATGCTTATACAATGGAATATTACTTGGTCTTGGAAAGAATAAATTACAGAAATTCACAGGTAAAGGCATACAACTAGAAAAAATTACTCTGAATGTGGCAACATAGACTTAGAAAAACAAATATGATGTGTATTTGCTAATATGTGGATCATATCTTGTAAGCTAAAGACAAGTAAACTACAATACCTAGAACCCCAGGTGAGGCGTAATGGAATAAGGGAATAGGCAGAGGAAGGGCAGATCTGCCTAGAAATGGGAAATGAAATAGAAAGCTATGGACAGATGACCTTTGGAAGAGAAGTTAAAATGTGAATTGGATCAGGAGGAAAGAGGAGGGAAAGAGTGGGAATGTAAGGAGTAATATCTAAAATTATAGGCCATTAGAGGGATTGTATGGAAGCTTAACACAGTGACACTTTCTAAATAATATACTTATATAAAAACCATTGAAACAAAATATAGGGAAATAGAACCCCACATTAGACTCCTCTCTTCATCAAATGAAGCTTCAATACCAGAAATGGATTACATCTAATTGAGTTATTGGCCAATGGGGTCCCATGATAACTTTCAAATAACCCAGGCTCTTGCAAGCATTATAGATTGCTTTCCACTAACTGATAGCAAGGCCCAATTATGGACAATAACCCTACTCCACTCATTGAACATGGAAAAATCGAGCTTATAACTACATAGAACCTTCAACATTATCCACTAGTGCTCCTGGTATCAGAAAATACTCTGCATACTATTAAAGGACCAATGTAAACACAAGCCCAGCTATAAACCCTTCTATCTATAATGGTGCCCTGTCTGGAAGATATGCTATAGCATCTGTGGCTCAAATCTTGTGGGAATAACCAAACAAAATCTGATATACTTTAGGGCCCATTCTATTAGATGGAACCCATTCATGTTGCTGCTTGGGTGATGAAGGAACTGATCCTAGATAGTCCATGGACCTAGGGGGAAACCAAAGATGACTTTTCTTTTCCTTTCTTTTCTTTTCCTTTCTTTTCTTTTCTTTTCTTTTCTTTTCTTTTCTTTTCTTTTCTTTTCTTTTTATTAGATATATTCTTTATTTACATTTCAAGTGATTTCCCCTTTCCTGGCCCCCACCAAAAGTTCCATAAGCCATTTCCCCTACCCCTGTTCCCCAATCAACCCCCTCCCGCTTTCCTGTCCTGGTATTCCCTACACTGCTGCATGGAGCCTTTCCAGGACCAGGGGCCTTTCCTCCCTTGATTTCCAGCAAGGCCAGCCTATGACTCTGGAGCCATGAGTAACACCATGTGTACTATCTGGTTGATGTTTTTGTCCCTGGGAGCTCTAGGAGTACTGGGTGGCTTCTATGGTGCTACAAACCCCTTCAGCTCCTTGGTCCCATTGGGGACCCTGTGATCAGTTGAATGGCTGGCTGAGTATATCCCTCTAGAGGGATAGTGTATTTGTCCTGCACTAGCAGAGCCTCCCAGGTGACGGCTTCATCCAGCTCCAGTCAGCAAGTACTTGTGGGCATCGATAATAGTGTCTGGGTTTTGTAACTGTACATGGCATTGATCACTAGGTGGGGTAGTCTCGGGATGGTCTTTCCTTCAGACTCTGCTCCTGCACTGTTGGTGGGATTGCAAGCTGGTACAACCATTCTGGAAAACAGTCTGGCAGTTGCTCAGAAAACTGGGCATGATACTACTGGAGGACCCTGTTATACCACTCTTGGGCATATACCCAGGGGATTCCTCAGCATGTAATAAGGACATATGCTCCAGTATGTTCATAGCATCCCTATTTATAATACCCAGAAGCTGGAAAGAACCCAGATGTCCCTCAATGAAAGAATGGGTACAGAAAATGTGGTATATATACACAATGGAACACTACTCAGCTATTAAAAACAATGAATTCATGAAATTCTTAGGCAAAATGGGTGGAACTGGAAAGTATTATCTAAGTGAGGTAACCCAATCACAAAAGAACACACATGGTATTCATTCACTGATAAGTGGATATTAGCCCAGAAGCTTGGAATTGCCAGGACACAATTCACATATCAAAAGATGCCCAAGAAGAAGGACAAACAAAGTATGGCTACTCTGGTCCTTCTTATAAGGTGGAACAAATACCCACAGAAGGGGACACAGAGACAACGTGTGGAACAAAGATGACTTTTCAATTAAAAAATAATGTAGCAGTAAAATGACTTCTAATGACATTTTGTTATACTCACAGACCATTGTTTTGCTCAGTCATTATCAGAGAAGCTTTCTCCTGCAGTAACACATACAGAGAACTATAGCCAAACAATATACAGAGTATGACACCGTGACCACTCTGTCCTAAAAGGATGTCTCCATCAAGTGCTACCTCCACCCCCAGGGTTAGGGAAACCTGAAGAAGAGGAGGAAAGAGAATAAATAAGTCAGAAGGGAGAGTAGGTACCAAAGAAAACAGCCTAAATACTTCAGGACCAGCATGATAATTCTCAGAGAGTGAAATAGCATGGAGAGGCCCTGCATAGCGTCCGTAGCACATGGATCCTAGAGTTGAAAGAAGTAGACACATGCCCCCATCCCTAAACCAGAAATTGTTTCCAATTGTTAAGGACTTGCAAATGGGTAATTCGTTTTCACAAAGGGAGTATCACCAGGAAACCAAATAAGTCTTCTTCTCCTCCTTCTCTTCCTCCTCCTTTTTTTTTTTTTTGTTATGAGACTACTGATGACTTTTTAAAAGATTATTTATATATTTACATCCCAAATATCCCCCCATCAGGTCTGCCCTCCCAAGATTGCTCCCTCATCCTAACTCCCTTTTGCCATTAAGTGGGGGCCCCATGCAGGGTATCCCTCCACCCTAGTGCACATGTCTCTACAGGATTAGGTGCATTCTCTCCCACTGAGGCCAGACAAGGCAGCCACCTGCAGAAAATGTGTCAGGGTCTCTGACTAGCACAAGTGTGCACTTTGGTTGATAGCACAATCTCTGGAAGCTCCAAGATTGTTGACACTGTTGGTCTCACTGTGACATTGCCATCACCTTTGGGACCCTCAGTCTTTCCCCTAATTCTTCCAAAGGGGTCCCCAACCTCTGTCCAATGTTTGGCTGTTGCTATCTGCATCTCTTTCAGTCAGCTACTTGGTAGAGCCTCTCAGAAGTCAGTCTTGCTAGGATCCTGTCTGTAAGCAAAACATATCATCACCAACAGTGTAAGGGATTGGTGCTTGCCCATGGGATGGGTATCAATTCAAATTGGTCCCTCGTTGGCCATCCCTTTATTCTCTGTTCTGTCTTTGTCCCTGCATTTCTTTTAGACAGGGGTCAAAAAGTTTTGTAGGTGAGTTGATGTCCCCAGGCCTCCACTGGGGGTTCTGTCTGACTATTGGAGGTAATCTCTTCAAGTTCCATATTCCCACTGTTGAGAATTTTTGGATCTTGAGAATTCCAGCCACATTGACTCTTGGGAGCCTCTCCCATCCCAGGTCTCAAGGAGTTCCTGGAGATTTCCACATTCCCCAACCCCAGCAATTCTATTTCCATTCATTCTCCTGGCCCTCTGGTCCTCTCGTCTGTGTGTCCCCATACCTCATCCTGTCCCCATATTCCCCTCTTTCTCACCTCTCCCACCCAAGTCCCTTCCCTCTGCTGGCCATCACTATTTGATTCCCCCTTCTCAGAGGGATCCAATCATCCTCACTTGGGCCTGCCTTCTTATTTGCCTTCCTTGGCTCTGTGGACTGTATCATGTGTATTTTCTACTTTTCAATTAATATCCGCTTATCAGTACGTATATTCCATGAATGTCCTTTTGGGTCTGGGTTACCTCACTCAGGATAATATTTTCTGGTGAAATCCATTTACCTGCAAAATTCAGGATGTCCTTGTTTTTAATAGTTGAATGGTATTCCATTGTGTAAATGAGCTACATTTTCTGTATCTATTCTTCCATTGAAGGACAGAGTTGCTTCCATTTTCTGGGAGTTCCCAGGCGTTTAGGATAGTTGAAACTGATGTTCTTCCTGTGGCACTGCCTCAGGAACCAATAGATTGATTTGCATAGTGGATGTACAAGTTTACTATCCCACCAGCAATGGAGGAGTGTTCCTCTTTCTCCACATCCTTGACAGCAAGTGATGTCATTTGAGATTTTGATTTTACCCATTCTGATTGGTGTAATATGGAATCTTGGGGTTGTTTTGATTTGCATTTTCCTGATGACTAAGAATGTTAAACATTTGTTTAAGTGCTTCATGGCCATTTGAGATTCCGCTCTTGAGAATTCTCTGTTTAGCTCTGTACCCCATTTTTTTTAATTGGGTTATTTGTTTTTTGGACTCTAACTTCTGAAATTCTTTATATTTTGGATATTATGCCTTGGTAGGATGTAGGGTTAGTGAAGATCTTCTATCAATATGTAGGCTGATGTTTTGGCCTACTGACAGTGTCCTTTGCCTTATAGAAACTTTTCAGTTGAATAAGGTTCCATTTTTTGATTGTTGATCTTAATGCATAAGCCATTGGTGTTCTGTTCACAAATTTGTTTCCTATGCCAATGCTTTCAAGGCTTTTTCCCACACTCTCTTTCATTAAATTCATTCATTCATTTGATTACTGTATCCATTTTTATGTCCTCGATTTTCTTGAACTTGAGCTTTATGCAAGATAAATATATATCTATTTTCATTCTTCTACATGCAGATATCCAGTTACATCAGCACCATTTGTGGAAGATACTTTCATTTTTTTTATTGTATGGTTTGGGCTTCTAGTCAAAAATCAAGTGTCCATGGGTCTGTGTGTTTATTTCTAGTTCTTCCATTTGATTCCACTAACCAACCTGTCTGTCTCTGTACCAAAACCATACAGTTTTTATCACTATTTCTCTGTAGTACAGCTTGAAGTCAGGGATGGTGATTCCTCCCAAAGTTCTTTTATTGTTCAAGATTGTTTTGTCTAGCCTCGGTATTTTGGTTTTCCATATGATAGTAAAGATTGCTCTATCAAGGTCTATAAAAAATTGTGTTGGAATTCTGATGGGAATTGCATTGAATCTGTAGATTGATTTTGGTAAAATGGCCATTTTCACTATATTAATCCTACATATCTATGAGCATGGGAGATTTTTCCATCTTGTAATCATATCTTCTTCAATTTCTTTCTTCAGGGACTTGAACTTCTTGTCATAGAAATCTTCCACTTGCTTGATTAGTGTTACACTAAATATTTTATATTATTTGTGGCCATTGTAAAGGGTTTTGTTTCACTTATTTCTTTCTTAGCACATTTATCATTTGCATAAAGGAGAGCTACTGATTTCTCTGAGTTAATTTTATAATTCAGCCACTTTACTAAAGGTGTTTATTAGCTGTAAGAGTTCTCTGGTAGACTAAATAGTGATAACTTGATTTCTTCCTTTCCAATTTGTATCACCTTGATCTCCTTTTTTTTTTTGTCTAATTGCTCTAGCTAGAATTTTAAGTACTATATTGAATAGCTAGGGAGAAAGTGGGCAGCCTTGTCTTGTCCCTAATTTTAGGGAGATTGTTTCAAGTTTCCCTCAACTTAAATTTATGTTGGTTGTTGGCTTGCTGTATATTGCTTTCATTATTTTTAGGTATGTTTCTTGAATCCCTGATCTCTCCAATACTTTTAACATGAAAGGGGTGTTAAATATTGACAAAGGTTTTTACAGCAGCTAGTAAGATAATCAGGTGATTTTTTTTCTGAGTTTGTTTATATAGTGGATTGTGTTGATGGGTTGTCATATATTGAACCATCTCTGCATCCCTGGGATGATGCCTACTCAATTATGGTGAATGATGCTTTTGATGTGTTTTCGGATTCAGTTTGCAAAAAACTTAAGTGGATTTTCCTTGGTGTCCATAAGGGAAATTTTGTTATCACATGCTCTTTTATAATCTAAGCAATTTATAGCATGTAGTCCACATTTGAAACACCTAATTATGTGAATTATATCTGCTAATTCAGGAACTCTGTGGATATTGCTTGTTTCTCTGTATTTAAATCTAATCATTTTGAAAATTGACATCCCTTGGTTAATATAGATTCAGTTCCAGCCCACATTTTCAAAATATCCCTCACTTTATCGTAAGGAGTTTTTAAAGATTTAATCATTACCTCAGAATTGGATGAACCTTGTTTGGGTAGCAGTCTACTGCCATTTGCCACCCTTAGGAATTTTCTTATGGAATTAAATTCATATTATTTAAAGGATAACATAAGAAGAATTTTTCTTATGGCTACAGATTGATGCATTTTTTTCTGAGTGGAAGGAAGATAATGTCTATCAGCATTTTTTTCACTAAAAAAAACAAAAAGCCCAATTTTAATATATTTAAGTAAGAAGGCTCTTTGTAAAATATCACTTAATACCTGGCAGCTTCTATGGTTAACATGTAGATGAATGTTGAAGGATTTTGTGACCATCCTTCAGTTCCTCTATCCCCGCTGCCTGATCCCTTCTCTCTCTCCCTTTCCTTCTTCCATTTATCACTTTCATTACTCCTCTCTTACTCTCTTTTATCTTTCTTTCTAATTATATGTCTCTAGCTTTTCCTTCATGTGTGGGGACCATCATGGTTTCAAGGACACTGAAGCAGTTCTGGACATTAAGTCTAGACACTATCATGTGAAAGAAATATATATATTCCCATACAAGGTAGAAAACTTTTCTCGAAGTCCCTATAAACTCTCATATCTCATTGGTTGAACACACTTACCCTACCTGAGAATCCTGGCAAAGGGGACTATGGAGCCTACACTTGCCCCATCCTATAACAAAGCAAGACTTCTAATGAAGTGACTGGAAAAACAATCCAGCCACAAAGCCTTTGCCCTACTATTTGTCCTGCATATAAAATATGTAGGGGCAAAGATGGAACAGAAGCATCATCAAAGAGGCTTCATCTAGCAACTAGAAGAAACAGATGCAGATCCATAGCCAAACATTAGGCAGAGCTTGGGGAATCCTTCAGAAAAGGTGGAGGAAGGACTGTAGGAGCTAGAGGGGTCAAGAAGATCACAGGATGTGGAGAAAGAGGAACACTCCTTCACTGCTGGTGGGGCTGTAAGATGGTACAACCACTATGGAAATTAGTCTGGTGGTTCCTAAGAAAACGGGACATGACACTTCCGGAGGACCCTGCTTTACCTCTCCTGGGCATATACCCAAAGGATTCCCCAGCATGCAATAAGGACACATGCTCCACTATGTTCATAGCAACCTTATTTATAATAGCCAGAAGCTGGAAAGAACCCATATATCCCTCAGTGGAGGAATAGATACAGAAAATGTGGTATATATACACAATGGAGTACTATTCAGCAATTAAAAACAATGAATTCATGAATTTTTTTAGGCAAATGGATGGAACTTGAAAATATCATCCTAAGCGAGGTAACACAATCACAAAAGAATACACATGGAATGCACAAAAGAATACACATGGAATCCACACATTGATAAGTGGATATTAATTAGCCCTGAAGCTCTGAATACTGAAGATACAATTAGCATATCAAATGATTCCCATGAAGAAGGAAGAAGAGGGCCCTAATCCTGGAAAGGCTTGATCCAGCATTGTAGGGAAGTATGAGGACAGAGAAAAGGGAGGGGGAAAGATAGGAGAATGGATGGAGAGAAGAGGACTTATGGGACATATTGGGGGGGGGGGGACTGGGAGAGGGGAAAGCTTTTAGAATGTAAACAAAGAATATAGAAAAAAAAGAACATCACAGGAAACCTACAGAATCAACTAAGCTGGGCCCATAGGGACTCACAGAGATTGAAGCACCAAATAGGTAACGTGTTAAATACATTAAAAAGGAAAGTATCTCAATATTCTATAAAAAAAATAAAGAATAATAAATAATAATTATTATAAATTGAAGAAGATATGATCACAAGATGGAAAATTCTACCATGCTCAAAGATTTGTAGGATTAATATAGTAAAAATGGCCATTTTACCAAAATAATAAAGCACAGAGGCTGTCTCAAGCAAAAGTATGTTTTCAATTGTATTTTAAGTTGAGCTGGCTAGTTTCCTACACACCTTTAATTTGTTGAACGAATGTAAAGAAAATCAGGAACTCAGACATGGATATATGGTAGCTGCTGTTATAAAATAATGTGTTCATTGCTTCAAGCAAAAAAACAGTATATTTGATAGTGATAAAATTTGAACCTATGAGAGGGTGGAGGAGAAGAGGAAACAGGCAGGCTGCAGGCAGGAGGTCTTCAACACAGTGGGTGCTGACAGCATCTAGCTTCCTCAGATCTTCATAGTGGGAACACAGAGCAGTGGGAAGTGCTCAGCTCTGGAAAGCCTAGTGGGGAGGGACCTTCTTCCCAGAGGGACTGGTGTGGTCACCCAGAGACCTCGCATTCTGCAGCTGGTCCATATTTCACCAGAAGATAAAAGAAAAACAACAGGAGAAGAAAATGTCCCTGCTACATGGGAAAACTCAAGACACCTTTCTAAAGGAGTTGAAGCAAAGGAACTAGGTAAATTTCTTCACTGAAAAATCAAGATTTACACAAATTTTGATGAAATTATACAAGAAAATGAAAATTCTTCAAGAAACCAAAAGAACTTCAGGAAATAATAAGGGAGTAAGCCAGGAGCCAAACCATCTCAAGGTTTTCTCACACAACATTCTCAACTTGACACTTGTGGATGTAATGGGAATGACCAAAGGACCTGTGGGTGATCAGCCCAAGGATATTCAGGATATTGAGCTTCAAATCAGAGAACAATTCTTTAGTTCATTAGTAATCCCAATGCCATTATCCTTACTGTCACTGCTGCAAATACAGATATAGCAACATCAGAAGCACTCAAGATTTCCAGAGAGGTAGATACAGAGTGGTGAAGAACTCTAGCTATAATCACTAAAACTTGATTTCATGTATGCAGGTACAAATGCCATGGATGTATTGATAGGAAGGGTTATTCCAATCAAGCTTGGAATCATTGGTGTAGCAGGAGCCAACTCGATATTAACAATAAGAAAAGTATAACTGATTCAATCCACGATGAGTACACTTTTCTTCAAAAGAAGTACCCATATCTGGCCAACAGAAATGGAACAAAATATCTTGCTAGGACCCTAAATACGTTACTTATGCATCATATCAGAGATTGTTTACCGGAGTTGAAAACAAGAACAAATGTCTTAGCTGCTCAGTATCAGTCTCTTCTAAATAGCTATGGAGAACTTGTGAATGATAAGTGATACCTTACTCCAGCTTATCACCAAATTTTCCACAGAGTATTTTAACACTATTGAAAGAACCACAAAGTACATCCAAACTTCTGAGCTATGTGTGGTGCTAGGATTTGTTATATTTTCCATGAGACTTTTGGATGAACCTTAGAATCTATTGATCTGTTAGGTGGTCTTAACACTATTGATATCTTGACTGCTATCAGACATGCTACTGGCCACCATCCTGCTTTATTTGTGCCTGAAGTCTCATTTGAGTTACTGGTCAAACATCAGATTAAATGCATCTAGAAGAGCCCAGCCTGCAGTGTGTGAAACTTGTCCATGAGGAGATGCAGAGGATCATTCAGCATTGTAGCAATTAGAGCACACAGGAATTATTACAGTTCCCTAAACTTCATGATGCCATAGTTGAAGTAGAGACTTGTCTTCTTCATAAAAGGTTGCCTGTGACAAATGAAATGGTACACCTAACTTAGTTGCAATCGTTAGTGTATATCAACACAAAACACCCTGACTTTGATGATGCCTGTGGGCTAATGAACAATAATATAGAGGAACAAAGAATAAACAGGCTAGCAAGAGAATTACCTTCAGCTGTATCAGGAGACAAGTTAATTCAGGACAGCAGAAGAGAAACTAAAAATGTCTCATCTTCAGGTAGTAGGATTGGAGATGGTGGTCAGCACCCAAAAACAGGCAACTGAAGAGGAATTCTGAAAACCTCAAAAATTGAAGAATTACTTGCTGAAAAAAAAAATCAAAACCAATTCCAATTATGTCAGCAAGTCCACAAAAAGGCCATGCTGTCAATTTGCTAGATGTGCCAGTTCCTGTTGTGTGAAAACTGTCTGCCCAAGAACAGTAAGATTGTGAGGTTATTGAAAGACTCATCAAATCATATTTTCTAATTGTCAGAAAGAATATTCAAGACAGCATCCCAAAGGCAGTAATGCATTTTTAGTTAATCATGTGAAAGAAAGTCTTCAGAGTGAATTAGTAGGGCAGCTGTATTCATCCTTATTAGATGACCTGACTGAATCTGAGAATATGGCAAAGCAAAGAGAAGAAGCAGCTGATACGCTGAAGGCATTACAAGGAGCCAGTCAAATTATTGCTGAAATACGAGATACTGGTGAACAGAACCGTTTAATATCCCCACTTCGCTTACTTGGACCTGCTAGCTACTGCCTTCCTGAGTAGAAGTTTATTTATTAACTTTTGTGTATTGCAATGTATGAATTTGCTATTGTGAAGACTGACTGTAACCTGAAAAGTATATTATTCATTGCAAAACAAATCACATCTTTAATTCACATTTTTCAAGTTTCCTATGATATATATCAAGTCTGTCCATTTCAGTCAAACTTATAAGTACAATTGATATTCAAGTTGTACAAAGCAGTTTGCCTGTGCATATGATGACTTATGTAAGCTTTTTTTTAGTCTCAAAACTGCAACTGTAGTCCTCAAAAAGGAAGCTGCAGGTAATTTCATGACAATAATGCATAGGCTATTTATAAAGACCGACCTGACTTTAAAAGACAGAGCCTGGCAGGCTCCTCACATAATCCATGTATCCATCTATCCTTCATTTTTATAGTCTTAAAAAACAAACAAAATTCTATAACTTTTGCAGTTTAAAAAAAAGGAAAGAAATATAAGATATGAAAGACTCATCAAGATGTAGGTACAAGCTGTGTAATTAATGGCTCTGAGTCTACACTGCTCTGGTGTATGAGAAATTAAAATATACTTTGATTCAAACTAATCCTGAAAACATGAATTGACTTCCTGCATTAAAAACAACTATTGGGAACTTTCTTAGGAACAATAGCTAGTCCTGTTAGTCTCTAAACAATCCAGTGATAACCTAAATTTCTCTTTATTTACAAATAGAGCAATTGCAAACCAGATAAGCCCTTAAAGTGAGGCACTTAAATTGGGCTCTAAGACTCACAGTTTAGTGGTACCTAAAATTCCTCTCTGTATCCACTGGTAATAGCTACTTTAGTTCTATAACAACAGAATACATTAGACTAGTGATATGAAGACACTAGTGGACCTTTATTTAAAAAAAAAAATGCCTGGACATACGCATACACAAAAAAAGCTCATGAACTATATTGAGGGTTTAAGGGTGATGTTTACAGCCTATTTTGTGAAAACTGCTTGTGCAACTCATCTTGTAAACTAAGCATTAAAAAATGTTCTCACCTAGCTGGGAGCGGAGGGGGGGGAGGGGAGGATGGTGCATGCCTTTAATCCCAGCACTTGGGAGGCAGAGGTAGGTGGAGCCCCATGAGTTCAAGGCCAGGCTTATTCCAAGACAACCAGAACTACAATGAGAACTCCCGTCTTGAACCGCCCCCCCCAAAAAAATTGAAACCTAAGTAGAAATATTTGATATCTCTAGTTGTCTCTGACCAAATGATACATTTGTGTTATAAATACTAAAATTCTTTTCAGGTTATGGTCAGGCATCTTATGAAATATTATTAGCAAGGAAAACAAGAACATGTTAGCTTCAGTTTATAATGCCCACTAGCAATCTCAAAAGCATAAAGGCAGCCTGATGCAGTACCAGCTTGCCAGTGAGTACACCCTGCCTAAATGTGTTAGCATACTTTAAAAAAATAGCCTGTTATCCAATTATTAGGTATCCATGATTTAATTTTTAAGAGAGATAACCACCACTGTAGCTTTTTTGAATTTGTGAAGGAAAAAATGCACCTTCATCCAACATTTCAAATAGATTTTAAATGAAGATGTTAGCTTTAAAAACATGCTATGACAATGTACTTGTTAGTACCACACACTTTGTACAAAGAAAAACAAGCAAGAAACATGGGAAAGGGGGAAGTTTCCTTTGTGTGCTTTTACACTAAGTTCTGTTCTGATACATGGGGATAATTTCTGGCAATTTATGAGACCACTGAATGGTCTATTTAAATAAAAACACTAGTGTGAAATGGCCAAATAAATATAATTTGAGCCTTTATGAAAAAAATCAGAATTTTAGAAACCTTTTATTTGCCTATCTTAGGTGCTTTTAAACTTGAACATTTTCCAGAGGAGATCAATGTGGCATTTACAGATCATATTAACAAGTATGATCTTGTTAATGTTTCAGAATAAGGTGTGTTAACAATTTTGTAGATCTGCCTAACTCAGTACATTGCTACTTCCCTGTGATAAGTAATATATTATTATCAAAGCAGGAGAAATATCACTGTGTTTTGATAAAATAGCATAAGAAATGTTCAGAGACAAGGCTTCAAATCCCATGCTGTCTCAAATGCCAAAAAGAATATATTTGTTTAATGTGGCTAAAACACCCAAAGAAGGATTTCTATAATTTAGTATGTGCTATTTGAATGTAACTTTATTTTCAACCATACAGCCCATTTCTTGTGAGTTTAAATTTAAAACAAACTTACACAAAAACAAAACCTGAAAGTAAACAATATGATAATATATATTAGATTGATGAATATAAGCAACCCAGATGTCATGAGTTGTACTTTGTCTCACAGTACTGCCTACATTCCCAGAGATCTGTTGGCACAAGGGACAACCAGGAGAATCTTCTCCCCTCAAAATCCACTTGCTTCTAGGTTGCCCTGAGGCATGCCCAGCACTACTATGCTGTGTCCTGTCCCCTGAGCTCCACCTTCTGCCCTAATACTCTGTTTGCACTCCCAGAGGGCCACTGGCACCAGAGATGACAAGCTCCACTGGTATCAGAACAGCCAGGTTGGATCCAGCCCCAGACTCCTTGCCCACAAGTTCTCTGTGAAAAACAGCCAGAAGCTTCAAACTCTGCCCACTTCCCTGCACTCTATTTTTTTGGCCTACAAATTTGCCAGCATTCCCTGAGACTTGCAGGCACTACAGTCAATCAGTTAAAAGCCCTCCCTTCCCCAATCACCGGCCTACCAATCCCCCCTAACCACACCAAAAACCTGAAAATATCACCCAGTCCCTACAAAACATTTTCTGGCCCACAACTCTGCCTCCATTCCTGGATGCATGCCAATCCCTGGGACAACCAGAAGACTAAAGACCAGCATGAGAGCACAATCAACAAGAGCCTGAACAACATGGTACGGCTAGAGCCTCGCTCTCCTAGATAGCCTCAAACAGCTGCAGCAGAAGGAAATGACCTTAAATCCAATCTTCTGAAGATGATAGAGGCCTTTGAAAATTAAATGAATAAATCACTTAAATAAATCAGGAAAATACAATTAAACAGATAAAGGACGCTAAGAAAACTGCTCAAGACCTAAAAGTAGAAATAGAAGCAATAAAGAAAATTATGAACTGACAGAATCCTGGAGATGGGAAACCTAGATAAGATAACAAAAACTACTGGCTCAAGCATCGCCATCAACATGCAAGAGATGGAAGAGAATCTCAAGTACAGAACATTCTATTAAAGATACTATAGATTGTTGTATCTATATCAATCAAAGAAAATGTCGAATCTAAAAAGTTCCTGACACAAAACATATAGGAAATATAGGACACTATAAAATGACCAAACCTAAGAATAATAGGAATAGAGGAAGATTCATAGCTCCAAGGACCAGAAAATATTTCAAGAAAATAATAGAAGAAAATTTCTACAACATAAAGAATAGATGCATATTAGCTTATAAGAAACATACAGCGCACCAAATAGATTGGATGCAAAGAAAATCCTCCTGCCACATAATAATTAAAAAACTCACTTGAAAGGACAAAGGAAGAATATTAAAAGTTGTATCCATAGTCTCTACTGAGAAGTCTGGTGTAATCCTGTTGGTCTACCTTTGTATGTTACTTGAAAATTGAAGGAGAAACAATAAAGAAATCACAAAGGAAGACAACTCTGGACATAGAAAACCTAGGAAAGAAATCAGGAATCATAGATGAAAGCATCAATAACCCAAGACAAAAGAAAGAAGAGAGAATATCAGGTGCAGAAGATACCATAGAAAGCAATGGCACAACAGTCAAAGAAAATATAAAATGCAAAAATCTAACCCAAAACATCAAGGAAATCCAAGACATAAAGAGAAGACCAAACCTAAGGGTTATAAGTATAGAAGAGAGTGAAGATTTCCAGCTTAAATTGCCAGTAAATATCTTCAACAAAATTACAGAGGAAAACTTCCCTAACCTAAAAAAGATGCCCATGAACATAAAAGAAGCCTACAGAACTCCAAATAGATTGACCAGAAAAGAATTCCTCCTGTCACATAATAATCAAAACACCAAATGCACTAAACAAAGAAAGATTTTTTTCAAAGCAGTAAGGAGAAAAGGTCAAGTAACATACAAAGGTAGACCAACAGGATTACACCAGACTTCTCAGCAGAGACTATGAAAGCTAGAAGATTCTTGGCAGAGATCATACAGACCCTAAGAGAACAAAAATGAAAGACCAGACTACTATACCCAGCAAAACTCTCAATAACCATACATGGAGAAACCAAGATATTTCATGAGAAAAATGAATTTACACAATATCTTACCACAAATCCAGCCCTAGAAAGGATAATAGATGGAAAATTCCAACATGAGGAAGGAAACTACACCCAAAAAAGAAAGTAATATTCTTTCAACAAATTCAAAAGAAGATAACCACACAAACATAAAAATAACATCAAAAATAACAGGAAGCAACAATCACTATACCTTAATATCATTTAACATCAGTGGACTCAATTTCCCAATAAAAAGACAGAGACTAAGAGACAGGATACATAAACAGTGCCCAGCATTTTCCTGCATTCAGGAAACATACCTCAGTGTCAAAGACTACCTCAGAGTAAAGGGTTGGAAAACATTTTTCCAAGCAAACAGTCCCAGGAAACAAGTTGGAGTAGCCAATCTAATATTGGATAAAATTGACTTTCAACCAAAAGACATTGGAAAAAAAAAAGACAAGGAAGGACACTTCTTACTAGTAAAGGAAAAATATACCAAGAAGAACTCTCAATTTTGAACATCTATGCTGCAAATGCAAGGGCACCCTCATTTGTAAAAGAAACTTTACTAAAGCTCAAAGCACACATTTCACCTCACACAATAATTGTGGGTGACTTCAACACCCCACTCTCATCAATGGGCAGATCAAGGAAGCACAAACTAAACAGAGAAACAGTGAAACTAACAGTTTGGACCAAATGGATTTAACAGATATCTATAGAACATTTCACCCTAAATCAAAAGAATATACCTTCTTCTCATGGTACCTTCTCCAAAATTGATCATATAATAAGTCACAAAACGGACCTCAGCAGATATAAGAAGATTGAAATAATTCCATTCCACCTATCAAATAACTACAGATTAAGGCTAGTCTTCAATAGCAACAAAGACAACAGAACGCCCACATACACATGGAAGCTGAACAATGCTTTATTCAATAACAACTTTGTCAAAGAAGAAATAAGGAAAGAAATCAAAGACTTTTTTAGAATTTAATGAAAATGAAGGCACAACATACCCAAACATATATGACACAATGAAAGCAGTGTTAAGAGGAGAACTCATAGCTCTAAGTGCCTTCAAAAAAAGAAACTGGAGAGAACATACACTAGCAGCTTGATGGCAGACCTGAAAGCTCTAGAACAAAAAGAAGCTAATACACCGAAGAAGTGTAGACCGCAGGAAATAATCAAACTCAGAGATGAAAACAACCAAGTAGAAACAAAAAGAACTATATAAAGAATCAACAAAACTAGGAGCTGGTTCTTTGAGAAAATCAAGAAAATAAATAAACATTTAGCCAGGCTAACCAGAAGGTACAGAGAAAGTATCCAAATTAACAAAATCAGAAATGAAAAGGGAGAAATGACAACAGAAACTGAGGAAATTCAAAAGATCATCTTCCTACTACAAAAGCCTATACTCAACACAATTTGAAAATCTGGATTAAATGAATAATTTTCTAGATAGATACCAAATACCAAACTTAAATCAGCATTATATAAAGGATCTCTATACTCCCATAATCCCTAAAGAAATTAAAAGCAGTCATTGAAACTCTCCCAACCAAAAAAAGCATGGGACCAGGTAGTTTTAGTACAGAATTCTACCAGACCTTCAAAGAACTAATAACAATACTCTTCAAAATATTCCACAAAATAGAAACAGAAGAAATACTACCCAACTCATTCTATGAAGCCACAATTATGCTAATTACAAAACCTCACAAAGATCCAACAAAGAAAGAGAACTTCAGACCAATTTCCCATATGAATATCAATGCAAAAATACTCAATAAAATTCTTGCCAACCAAAGTCAAGAGCACATCAAATGATCATTCAACACTATCAGGTAGGTTTCATCCCAGGGATGCGGGGGTGGTTCAATATAAGGAAATCCATCAATGTAATACAGTACATAAACAAACTCAAAGAAAAAAAAACATATGGTCATTTCATTATATGCTAAAAAATCATTTGACAAAATTCTGCATCCTTTCACGATAAAAGTCTTGGAAAAATAAGGAATTCAAGGCCCATACCTAAACATAGTGAAAGCAATATACAGCAAACCTGTAGCCAACAGCAAACTAAATAGAAAATTGAAGCAATCCCAGTAAAATCAGAGACTAGACAAGGGTGCCCTCTTTCTCTATATCTATTCAATATAGTATCTGAAGTTCTAGCTAGAGAAATCAAAAAACAAAAGGAGATCAAAGGGATACAAACTGGAAAAGAAGTCAAACTATCACTAAATGCAGATGATATGATTGAATACTTAAGTGACTCCAAAACCTCCACCAGAGAACTCCTACAGCTGATAAACAACTTCAGTAAAGTGGCCGAATATAAGATTAACTTAAACAAATGAGTAGCCTTCTTATACTCAAAGGATAAACAGGCTGACAAAGAAATTAGGGAAACAACACCTTTCACAATAGTCACAAATCCAATAAAGTATCTTTATGAGACTCTAACCAAAGTATGGGAAAGATTTGTATGATAAGAACTTGAAGTCTCTGAAGAAGGAAATTGAAGAAGACCTCAGAAGATGGAAAGATCTTCCATGCTTGTGGATTGACAGGATTAATATAGTAAAAATGGCCATCTTGCCAAAAGCAATATATCAATTCAATTCAATCCCTATCAAAATCCCAACTCAGTTCTTTATAGGATTAGAAAGAGCAATTCTCAAAATCATCTGGAATAACAAAAAACAAACAAACACAATAGTTAAAATTAGTCCCAAGAATTAAAGAACTTCTGGGGGAATCCCAGACCTCAAGCTGCACTATAGAGCAACTGCCTGGGAAGTCATCAGGGAAATGGTATTGGTACAGTGACAGTGGAATAGAACTGAAGACCCACAAATGAACCCACACACCTATGGTCACTTGATCTTTGACCAAGAAGCTAAAAACATCCAGTGGAAAAAGGAGAAGCTTTTCAAATGGTGCACTGTTCAACAAATGGTGCACTGTTCAACTGGCAGTTGGCATGCAAAAGAATGCAAATCGATCCATTCTTATCTCCTTGTACAAAGCTCAAGTACATAAGGATCAAGGACCTCCAAATAAAGCCTATCACATTGAAACTAATAGAAAAGAAAATGGAGGAGATCCTCCAGCACATGGGCACAGGGGAAAAATTCCCAAAGAGAATACCAATAGCTTTTGTTCTAAGATCAAGAATTGACAAATGGGACCTCATAAAATTACAAAGTTTCTATAAGGCAAAGGACATTGTCAATAGGACAAAAAGGCAACTAAAAAAATGGAAAAAGATCTTTACCAACCCTATAGCCAACAGAGGGTTAATATCTGATATATATATATATACAAAGAACTCAAGAAGTTAGAATTCAGAAAACCAAATAACCCTATCAAAAATGGGGTACAGAGCTAAACAAAGAATTCTCAATTGAGGAATACAGAATGTCTGGGAGGCATCTAACCAAATGTTCAACAAACTTAGTCATCAGGGAAATGCAAATCAAAACAACCCTAAGATTCAACTTCACACTAGTCAGAATGCCTAAGATCAAATACTCAGGAGATAGAGGTGCTGGCAAGGATGTAGAGAAAGAGGAACACTCCTCCACTAATAGTACAACCACTCTAGATATCAGTTTGGTGGTTCCTCAGAAAATTGGACATTTTACTACTGGTGGACCAAGCTATACCACTCCTGGCCATATACCCAGAATATTCTCCAACATGTAATAACGACACATTCTCCACTTTGTTCATAGCAGCCTTATTTATAATAGCCATAAGCTAGAAAGAGCCCAGATGTCCCTCAACATTGTAATGGATACAGAAAATGTGGTATATTTACACAATGGAATACTACTCAGCCATTTAAAACAATGAATTCATGAAATTCTTACACAAATGGATGGAACTAGAAAATATAATCCTGAGTGAAGTAATCCAATCGAAAAAGAACAAATATGATATGCACTCACTGATAAGTCGATATTAACCCAGAAGCTTAGAATACCCAACATACAATTCACAGACCAAACGAAACTCAAGCAGAGGATGGCCTTGTTGGTAATCAAAAGCAGGAGAGGCCATTGGTCCTGAGAAGGCTGGCTGCCCCAGTATAGGAGAATGCCAGGACAGGGTAGAGGGATTGAGCGGATTGGTGAGTAGGGGGAGGGGAATGGGATAGAGTGTTTTTCAGGGGGAAACCAGGAAAGGGGATAACATTTGAAATGTAAATAAGGAAAATATTTAACAAAAAAAAGAAAAACTCAATTGACATTGACTATATGTATTACTCATATTTGTTGAAGTTAAATAATTTAGTGTGGCAAGTTTGCTGGGGGAAAATAAAATTTAGAGAAAAAAATGCTTTCAGACCCTCACTGGACAATGTAAAGAGAGTGGGAGACATTAGAGTGCTCAGTCCTACTTGGGACGACTTCATCAAACACCCCTTCCCTCACAAGGCCTAGGGATCTAGGTGGAAGAAGAGGAAGAAAGATTGTAAGAGACAGAGATTGTTGTGTCTTCCAGGTACAACAGGAAAAATATACATGTGAACTCAGAGAGACTGTGACAAAGTATACAAGGCATGCATAGATTCAAGAAGCTAACAGACTCTCAGCACTGAGAAGGGGAAGTGGGCATGTGTTCTCACCCTTAACCAGGAAACTATTTGCATGTTGGCAAAGAAAAATTTCTAATGGACTGCCACTGAGAATACCAACTATACTCCAGGACAGGGCCCATGTTCAGGAGTAATTTTCCAATACAGAGTGAATTCCATGTGTTGTGGTTGTTGTTTGTTTGCTTGCTTTATGAGCTTTTCATTTTGTTTTTGTTTGTTTGTTTGTTTGTTTTTGTTTTTGTTTTGGCTTGGCTTGATTTTTGTTTTGTAGGTGTTTGTTTTGGTTTTTTTTTTTGAGAGACAGAAAATAAATGGATAGGGAGGTGGGGAGGATCAAAGAGGAGTCATGGGCAGGGAGAACATGATCAAAAATTACTGTATGGAAATATATTAAACGAAAAGAGGAAGAAGAACAGAAAGAAAGAAATTGTAAAGATCACAACAAAACAGCACACCTGAAATCTCTAGAACAAAAAGAAGCAAGCATACTCAAGAGGAATAGTAATCAAACTCAGGGTTGAAGTCGATCAATGAGAAACTAAGAGAACAATGCAAAGAATAACCAAAACTAAGAGGTGATCCTTTAAGAAAATTCTTAGGCAAATGGATGGAGCTAGAGAACATCATACTAAATGAGGTAACCCTGACTCAAAAGGTGAATCATGGTATGCACTCACTAATAAGTGGATATTAACCTAGAAAACTGGAATACCCAAAACATAATCCACACATCAAATGAGGTACAAGAAGAAAGGAAGAGTGGCCCCTTGTTCTGGAAAGACTCAGTGAAGCAGTATTTGGCAAAACCAGAACAGGGAAGTGGGAAGGGGTGGGTGGGAGGACAGGGGGAGAGAAGGGGGCTTACCGGACTTTCGGGGAGTGGGGGGCTAGAAAAGGGGAAGTCATTTGAAATGTAAATAAAAAATATATCGAATAAAAAAATATAATATAAAAAAAAGAAAGAAAATCAACAAGACAAACAAATCCTTAGCCAAATTAAGTAAAAGGAAGATAGAGTCTATCCAAATTAACAAAATCAGAAAAAGGATGGGGACAAAACAACAGACATCGCAAAAATCCAAATAATCATTATGTCTTATTTCAAAATGCTATATGCCACAAAATTTGGAAATCTATACGAAATGTATCATTTTCTTGATACATGCCAATTACTAAAGTTGAATCAAAATCAGGTAAACAATTTAAATGAGCCTATATCACCTAAGGATATAAAAGCAGCCATTGCTTGCGTCTTCTAACCAAAATCTAACAAACAAACAAAAAGCCTATGGCCAGATGATATTAGTGTAGAATTCTACCAGACTTTCAATGAAAAGCTATTACCAATAACTGCAGAAATTATTCCATGAAATAGAAACAGAAGGAACATTGACCTACTCATTTTATGAGGCCACAATCACCCTGAAACCTAAATCACACAGATTCTTAAACAAATAAAGAAAATTTCAGACCAATTTCACTTAAGAACACTGGTTCAAAAATACTAAATAAAATACTTGTAAACCAAATTCAATAACACATCAAAAGCATCACCCACATTGACCAAGTAGACTTCATCCTGAGGATGGATAAAGAATGAATTGACTGAGAAATAAGTTAGGGAATCAACACCCTTAAAAATCGCCACAAATATGGTTCTTTCACTTGTTTGATTAGAGTCACACCAAGACACTTTATGTTGTTTGTGGCTATTGTGAAGGGTGTCATTTACCTAGTTTCTTTCTCAGTCTGCTTATTCTTTGAGTATAGGAAGGCCACTGATTTACTTGAGTTGATTCTGTAATCAGCCACTTTGCTTAAGTTGTTTATCAGCTGTAGGAGTTCTCTAGCAGAGTTTTTTTGGGTCACTTAAGTATACTATCATATCATCTACAAATAGTGATAGTTTGACTTCTTCCTGTCCAATTTGTATCCCTTTCACCTCCTTACATTGTCTAATTGCTCTAGCTAGGAATTCAAGAACTATATTGAAAATATATGGAGAGAGGGGGCAGCCTTGTCTAGTCCCTGATTTTAGTGGGATTGCTTCAAGTTTTTCTCCACTTAGTTTGATGTTGGCTACTGGTTTGCTGTATATTGCTTTTACTATGTTTAGGTATGGGCCTTGAATTCCTGTTCTTTCCAAGACTTATAGCATGAGAGGATGCTGAATATTGTCAAATGCTTTTTCAGCATCTAATGAAATGACCATGTGGTTTTTTTCTTTGAGTTTGTTTATGCAGTGGATAGCATTGATAGATTTCTGTATATTGAACCATCCCTGCATCCATGGGATGAAGCCTACTTAATCAGGGTGGATGATCATTTTGATGTGTTCTTGGATTCGGTAGGCAAGAATTTTATTGAGTATTTTTGCATCTATATTCATAAGGGAAATTGGCCTGAAGTTCTCTTTCTTTGTTGGATCTTTGTGTGGGTTTGGTATCAGCATAATTGTGGCTTCATAGAATGAGTTGGATAGTGTTCCTTCTGTTTCTATTTTGTGAAATAGTTTGAAGAGTATTGGTGTTAGGTCTTCTTTGAAGGTCTGATAGAATTCTGCACTAAAACCATCTAGTCCTGTGCTTTTTTTTGGTTGGAAGGCTTTCTATGACCCCTTCTATTTCTTTAGGAGTTATGGGACTGTTTAGATGATCTATTTCATACTGATTTAATTTTGGTATTTGGTATCTGTCCAAGAAATTGTCCATTTCCACCAGATTCCAGTTGTGTTGTATAGGCTTTTGTAGTATGATCCGATAAGTTTTTGAATTTCATCAGTTTCTGTTGTTTTATCTTCCTTTTCGTTTCTAATTTTGTTAATTTGGATACAGTCTTTGTGCCCTTTGGTTGGTCTGGCTACTTCAGGTCTCTGAAGAAGGAAATCAAAGAAGACCTCAGAAAATGGAAAAATCTTCCATGCTTGTGGATTGGCAGGATTACTATAGTTAAAATGGCCATCTTGCCAAAAGCAATCTATAGATTCAACAAAATCCCCATCAAAATCTCAACTCAGTTCTTCATAGAGTTAGAAAGAGCAATTCTCAAATTCATCTGGAATAACAAAAAACCCAGGATAGCTAAAACTACTCACAATAGTAAAAGAACTTCTGGGGGAATCAGTATCCCAGACCTCAAACATTACTACAGAGCAATAGTGATAAAAACTGCATGGTATTGGTACAATGACAGGCAAGTGGATCAATGGAATAGGATTGAAATCCCAGAAATGAACCCACACACTTATGGCCATTTGATCTTCGACAAAGGAGGTGAAAATATCCAGTGGAAAGAAGATAGCCTTTTCAACAAATGGTGCTGGATCAATTGGACGTCAGCATGCAGAAGAATGTGAATTGATCCATTCTTATCTCCTTGTACTAAGCTCAACTCCAGGTGGATCAAGGACCTCCACATAAAACCAGACACACTGAAACTAATAGAAAAGAAACTGGGGAAGAACCTTGAGGACATGGGCACAGGGGGAAAGTTCTTGAACAGAACACCAATAGCTTATGCTCTAAGATCAAGAATTGACAAATGGGACCTCATAAAATTACAAAGTTTCTGTAAGGCAAAGGACACTGTCAGAAGGACAAAATGGCAACCAACAGTTTGGGAAAGGATCTTCACCAACCCTACATCTGACAGAGGGCTAATATCCAATATATACAAAGAACTCAAGAAGTTAGACCCCAGAGAACCAAATAAAAATGGGGTACAGAGCTAAACAAAGAATTTTCACCTGATGAACTTCGGATGACTGAGAAGCACCTTAAGAAATGTTCAACATCATTAATCATTAGGGAAATGCAAATCAAAACAATGCTGATATTTTACCTCACACCAGTCAGAAAGTCTAAGGTTAAAAACTCAGGAGACAAGAGGTATTGATAAGGATGTGGAGAAAGAGGCACACTCCTCCACTGCTGGTGGGATTGCAAGATGGTATACCCACACTGGAAATCAGTCTGGGGTTCCTCAGTAAACTGGGCATGACACTTCCAGAGGACCGTGCTATACCACTCCTGGGCATATACCCAGAGGATTTCCAAGCACGCAATTAGGACACATGCTCCACTATGTTCATATCAACCTTATTTATAATAGCCAGAAGCTGGAAAGAAAACAGATGTCCCTCAATGGAGGAATGGATACAGAAAATGTGATATATTTACACAATGGAATACTACTCAGCAATTAAAAACAATGAATTCATGAAATTCTTAGGCAAATGGTTGGAACTGGAAAATATCATCCTAAGTGAGGTAACCCAATCACAAAAGAATACATATGGAATGCAATCACTGATAAGTGGATATTAACTAGCCCAGAAGCTCTGAATTCTCAAGACACAATTAGCATATCAAATGATACCCAAGAAGAGGGAAAGAGAGGGCCCTGGTTCTGAAAAGAGTTGATATAGCATTGTAGGGGAGTACCAGGACAGGGAAATGGAAGGGGGTGATTGGGAAATGGGCGGAGGGAAGAGGGCTTATGAGACCAATGGGGGGGGGAAGGAACCGGGAAAGGGGAAAGAATTTGGAATGTAAACAAAAAATATAGAAATTTTAAAAAAAAGAAAAAAAAGAAAAAAGTAAATTAATATTAAAAAATAAAAAATTAGCAATAAATAATAAAATATTTTGGTGTAACTCTAAGCAAGGAAAACACCTGAAAAGCAAAATTTTCAAGTCTCTGAAGAAAATAATTGAAAAAGAAAACAGAAGATGGAAAGATTTCCAATGTTCATGGATCTATATGATTACATAATAAAATGTCATCTTACCAAAAGCAATCTACAGATTCAATATAATTTCCATCAAAATTTCAACATGATTCTTCATAGACCTTGAACTACCTATTAATACCTTCATATGGAGGAATAAAAAAAAAAAAAAACAAGATATCGAAAACAATCCTGATCAGAAAAAAAACTTCCAGAAATTTCACCAACCCTGATTCAAAGCCATACAACAGAATAATAGTAATAAAAATCCCCATGGTATTGGCATAAAACCAGGCAGTGTGATCAATGAAACATAACCAAACACCCAGAAATAAACCCACACACCTATGGGCACTTGAGTTTTAACAAAGAAGACAAAACTGTACAATGGAAAAAAGAAGCCTCCTCAACCAATGGTGTTGGTCTAACTTGATGTCTGTATATAGAAGAATGCAAATAGATCAATATCTATTACCCTGCACAAAACTGCAAGTCCAAGTTAATCAGTGACATTAACATAAACCAGCATAGACTAAATCTGATAAAAGAGAATGTGAGGAATACCCTTGATAGCTTTGATATAGGAGACAACTTTCTGAATAGTGTACCAAGTGCTCAGGCACTAAGTCCTATTTATCAAGAATTGATAAACAGGACTTCATGAAACTAAAAAGCTTCTATAAGGCAAAGCATATTGTCAATAGGACAAAATGGCAGCCTACAGACTGGGAAAGCTACTGAAAGAAGCAAAATCAATTTTCTTCAATGGAGTGACAGTGGGTCCATCAACCATGCTGCAATGCAGGCCTCTTATTCAGAAGTAGTTGAACACAAATAGGACTCCATAGTTTTGTACTCTCTCTCTCTCTCTCTCTCTCTCTCTCTCTCTCTCTCTCTCTCTCTCTGTGTGTGTGTGTGTGTGTGTGTGTTTGTTTTGTTTTGATTTTACTTTGCTTTTTGTTTTCAAGAGAACAAAAATGTCAGAGTTGAGCAGGTTAGGGGTTAAGATCTTGAAAAATTTTGATAGGGCAAAGAATATAATGACAGTGCATTGTATTAAATCCTCAAAAAATTAAAAGAAACATAAAAATGCTCCCTAATGCAAAAAGAGATTAAAACTTGAACATACTGTTGATAATAGAAGTGTTATATATATTCTAAGAAGTGACTCCATGCTGACAACCCAGATATTTTCAAAGTCAGTTACCTTAAGAAAAGAGGGAATGCAGGGTTGGTTCAATATACGGAAATCCATCAATACAATCCACTACATAAACAAACTCAAAGAACAAAACCACATGGTCATTTCATTGGATGCTGAAAAAGCATTTGACAAAATTCAGCATCCTTTCATGCTTAAAGTCTTGGAGAGAACAGGAATTCAAGGCCCATACCTAAACATAGTAAAAGCAATATACAGCAAACCGGTAGCCAGCATCAAACTAAACGGAGAGAAACTTGAAGCAATCCCACTGAAATCAGGGACCAGACAAGGCTGCCCCCTTTCTCCTTATCTTTTCAATATTGTACTTGAGGTACTAGCTCGGGCAATTCGACAACATAAGGAGGTCAAAGGGATACAAATTGGAAAGGAGGAAGTCAAACTATCATTATTTGCAGACGACATGATCGTCTACCTAAGTGACCCAAAGAACTCCACTAGAGAGCTCCTACAGCTGATAAACAACTTCAGCAAAGTGGCAGGTTACAAAATCAACTCAAGCAAATCAGTGGCCTTCCTATACTCAAAGGATAAACAGGCTGAGAAAGAAATTAGGGAAATGACCCCCTTCACAATAGCCACAAACAGTATAAAGTATCTTGGGGTGACTCTTACCAAACATGCGAAAGATCTGTATGGCAAGAACTTCAAGACTCTGAAGAAGGAAATGGAAGAAGACCTCAAAAAATGGGAAAACCTCCCATGCTCATGGATCGGTAGAATCAATATAGTTAAAATGGCCATTTTGCCTAAAGCACTATACAGATTCAATGCAATACCCATCAAAATCCCAACTCAATTCTTCACAGAGTTAGAAAGAGCAATTATCAAATTCATCTGGAACAACAAAAAACCCAGGATAGCTAAAACTATTCTCAGCAACAAAAGAAAATCTGGGGGAATCAGTATCCCTGACCTCAAGCAATACTACAGAGCAATAGTGTTAAAAACTGCATGGTATTGGTACAGTGACAGGCGGGAGGATCAATGGAACAGGATTGAAGATCCAGAAATGAACCCACACACCTATGGCCACTTGATCCTCGACAAAGAGGCTGAAAACATCCAATGGAAAAAAGATAGCCTTTTCAACAAATGGTGCTGGTTCAACTGGAGGTCAGCATGCAGAAGAATGCGAATTGATCCATCCTTGTCTCCTTGTACTAAGCTCAAATCCAAATGGATCAAGGACCTCCACATAAAGCCAGACACTCTGAAGCTAATAGAAAAGAAACTGGGGAAGACCCTTGAGGACATCGGTACAGGGAGAAAGTTTCTGAACAGAACACCAATAGCGTATGCTCTAAGAGCAAGAATTGACAAATGGGACCTCATAAGGTTACAGAGTTTCTGTAAGGCAAAGGACACCATCAAGAGGACAGATCGGCAACCAACAAAGTGGGAAAAGATCTTCACCAATCCTACATCAGATAGAGGGCTAATATCCAATATATATAAAGAACTCAAGAAGTTAGACTCCAGAAAACCGAACAACCCTATTAAAAAATGGGGTACAGAGTTAAACAAAGAATTCTCACCTGAAGAACTTCGGATGGCGGAGAAGCATCTTAAAAAATGCTCCACTTCATTAGTCATTAGGGAAATGCAAATCAAAACAACCCTAAGATTTCATCTTACACCAGTCAGAATGGCTAAGATTAAAAATTCAGGAGACAGCAGGTGTTGGAGAGGGTGCGGAGAAAGAGGAACACTCCTCCACTGCTGGTGGGGTTGCAAATTGGTACAACCACTCTGGAAAGCAGTCTGGCGGTTCCTCCGAAAACTGGGCACCTTACTTCCAGAAGATCCTGCTATACCACTCCTGGGCATATACCCAGAGGATTCCCCACCATGTAATAAGGATACATGCTCTACTATGTTCACAGCAGCCCTATTTATAATTGCCAGATGCTGGAAAGAACCCAGGTATCCCTCAACAGAAGAGTGGATACAAAAAATGTGGTATATCTACACAATGGAGTACTATTCAGCCATTAGAAACAATGAATTCATGAAATTCTTAGGCAAATGGATGGAGCTAGAGAACATCATACTAAGTGAGGTAACCCAGACTCAAAAGGTGAATCATGGTATGCACTCACTAATAAGTGGTTATTAACCTAGAAAACTGGAATACCCAAAACATAATCCACACATCAAATGAGATACAAGAAGAAAGCAGGAGTGGTCCCTGGTTCTGGAAAGACTCAGTGAAACAGTATTTGGCAAAACCAGAACGGGGAACTGGGAAGGGGTGGGAGGGAGGACAGGGGAAGAGAAGGGGGCTTACGGGACTTTCGGGGAGTGGGGGGGGGGCTAGAAAAGGGGAAATCATTTGAAATGTAAATAAATTATATCAAATAAGAAAAAAAATAAAGAAAAAAAAAATAAAGAAAAAAAAAAAAAAAAAAAAAAAAGAAATATAGTTTCCACCATGGGCCTTCAAAATTTTCTGAGCTCCCAGGAGAGAAAAAAAAAAAAAAAAAAAAAAAAAAAAAAAAAGAGTAGAAAGGTTGGGCGGCGGCGGCGGCGGGTGGCGACGGCTGCAGCGGCAGCAGTGGCTGCTCCAGCTGAAGGGCCATCAGCAGTGGAACCAAGGCGTCACAGGGACCATTTAGGCCCTGCGCCCACGACCACTGACCTTCGCTGACCAGCCGGGCAGCAAGCAGCTGCAGTTGTGCGGCGCCTTTCCTGCACGGAGGCCACTTCAGAACTCGGCCTCCCACCAGTCAGGAGAGGTGCATCCATCTTGGTTCCGTACTCCAGGGATCGGACAGACTGAGGTACACAAACATAATCCGAGGCCAACACCGCGGTGGTCTGAGCCCGACGGGCGTTGGCCTGCACCCAGGCCCTGGGCGGGTTGGGGGGCCATCGGGGTGCCAACCCAGCCAGGAGGTTTTTTGCCCAGGCCTGCGAGCTCACCGCCGCCATTTTGCCTGCAGGACGACAGAGAGCTCAGGCGGGCAGGCCTGTAACAGGCATAGCCTAAGGCTAACAATTCGGGGGTCCAGGCCCCAAAAGGCACAGGACTGACCCCAAGAACTGGGCGGCTTGGTGGGCCATCTGTGAGTCAACCCGCCCAGGTGATTGTTAGCAAAGCAGACTCTCCCGGTGCTTTCAGGGAGCGCAGGCGCGCACGCCCGCCATCCTAGTCACCTAGCGGACCCAATTAACAGGCATAGCCCTAGGGGAACTTTGCTCGGACCTTGGCCTCCCAGGCTTTTGCCTGGACTCAGGGACTGGGCGGCCAGGCTAACCTTGTGTGCGACAGCCTGGTTGGCGGATCCCCTGCCCAGCGGAGTGAGCGGAACACAGGGGAGGTCACAGTAGCATACACCGTCGGCACTCCCTGGGGGTGCACACAGGCTCCATCTGGTCCACAGACACAATCTGGGGCAAGGCCTCAGGCAGAAGCCCTTAGCTCTACTCTCTCCGCTTCCGGATCCAGATCAGTCTGGGCGGCAGCATTACATCTCCAAGTCCTACAAGTGGCTAGCTGGGCTTCAGGGCGGCCAGCTGGGAGAAGTCAGTGTGCTCCAGTGAATCCAGCGGGCCCCAGCGGGAGCCTTCGGGTGCCTGCTTTGGGATCGGAACAGCCTGGACAGCAGCACACTGTCTACAAGCAGTGCAGGAGGTAAGCTGTGCACCAGAGGCCAACTGGGAAGGGGTAGCTTGCACTGGTGAGTCCAGCACTGACAAGATAAACTAACACCAGTGAGAACTAGATGGCAAAAGGCAAACGCAGGAACGTCACTAACAGAAATCAAGGCAATATGGCAACATCTGAACCCAATTCTCCTCTACCAACATGTCCTGGATACCCCATCACACCAGTAAAACAAGATTTAGATTTAAAATCACTGGTCATGATGCTGGTACAGGAACACATGAAGGACATACATAAAGAAATTCAGGAGAAAATGGATCAAAAGTTAGAAGCCCTTGCAAGGGAAACACAAAAATCATTGAAAGAAATCCAGGAGAATACAAAAGCCAACAAGGAGGAAATGCAAAAAACACTTAAAGAAATACAGGAGAACTTTGGTCAACAGGCTGAGGTCATGAAAGACGAAACACAAAAATCTCTTAAAGAAATACAGGAGAACTTTGGTCAACAGGCTGAGGTCATGAAAGAGGAAACACAAAAATCTCTTAAAGAATTACAGGAAAACACAAACATGCAAGTGAAGGAGCTAAGCAAAACCATCCAGGATCTAAAATCAGAAGTAGAAACAACTAAGAAAACTCAAAGGGAGACAACTTTGGAGATAGAAAGCCTTGGGAAGAAATCAGGGGACAGAGATGCAAATATCAACAACAGAATACAAGAGATAGAAGAAAGAATCTCAGATGCTGAAGATTCCATAGAAACCATGGACTCAACAGTTAAAGAAAATGCAAAATGCAAAAAGCTTGTAACCCAAAATATCCAGGAAATCCAGGACACAATGAGAAGACCAAACCGAAAGGATTATAGGCATAGATGAGAGTGAAGATTTACAACTTAAAGGGCCAGCAAACATCTTCAATAAAATTATGGAAGAAAACTTCCCTAACCTAAAGAGAGAGATGCCCATGAATATACAAGAAGCCTACAGAACTCCAAACAGACTGGACCAGAACAGAAACACTTCCCGTCACATAATAATCAAAACACCAAATGTTCTAAACAAAGAAAGAATACTAAAGGCAGTAAGAGAAAAAGGCCAAGTAACATATAAAGGAAGACCTATCAGAATCACAGCAGACTTTTCACCTGAGACTATGAAGGCTAGAAGGTCCTGGGCAGATCTCATGCAGACTCTAAGAGAACACAAATGCCAACCAAAACTACTATATCCAACAAAACTCTCAATCACCATAGATGGAGAAACTAAGATATTTCATGACAAAACCAAGTTTACCCAATATCTATCCACAAACCCGGCCCTAAAAAGGATAATAGGAGGACAACACCAATACAAGGAGGGAAACTTCACCCTGGAAAAAGCAAGATAGTAACCTTTCATCAAACCCAAAAGAAGTTAAGCATTCAAATTTAAAAAATAACGTCAAAAATGATAGGAAGTAACAATCACTATTCCTTAATATCTCTTAACATCAATAGACTTAATACCCCAATAAAAAGACACAGACTAACTGAATGGATACGTAAACAGGACCCTACATTTTGCTGCTTACAGGAAACACACCTCAGGGTCAAAGACAAACACTACCTTAGAGTAAAAGGCTGGAAGACAATTTTACAAGCAAATGGTCTCAGGAAACAAGCTGGAGTAGCCATTTTAATATCAGATAAAATTGACTTTCAACCCAAAGTCATCAAAAGAGACCCTGAGGGACACTTCTTGCTGGTCAAAGGAAAAATACAAAAAGAAGAACTGTCAATCCTGAACATCTATGCCCCAAATGCAAGGGCACCCTCTTTCGTAAAAGAAACTTTATTAAAACTAAAAGCACACATTGCACCTAACACAATAATTGTGGGTGACTTCAACACTGCACTTTCCTCAATGGACCGATCAGGAAAACAGAAACTAAACAGGGACACAATGAAACTAATTGAAGCTTTGGACCAATTAGATTTAACAGATATATATAGAACATTCTATCCTAAAACAAAAGAATATACCTTTTTCTCAGCACCTCATGGTACCTTCTCCAAAATCGACCATATAATTGGTCACAAGACAGACCTCAACAAATATAAGAAGATCGAACTAATCCCATGCCTCCTATCTGATCACTATGGAGTAAAAGTGGTCTTCAATAGCAACAGAAACAACAGAAAGCCCACTTACACGTGGAAACTGAACAATACTCTACTCAATGATACCTTGGTCAAGGAAGAAATAAAGAAAGAAATTAAAGACTTTTTAGAACACAATGAAAATGAAAACACAACATACCCAAATCTATGGGACACAATGAAAGCAGTGCTAAGAGGAAAACTCATAGCCCTGAGTGCCTCCAAAAAGAAAATGGAGAGAGCATACATTACCAGCTTAATGACACACCTGAAAGCCCTAGAACAAAAAGAAACTATTTCGCCCAGGAGGAGTAGAAGGCAGGAAATCATCAAACTCAGGGCCGAAATCAATCAAGTAGAAACAAAGAGAACCATACAAAAAATCAACAATACCAGGAGCTGGTTCTTTGAGAAAATCAACAAGATAGATAAACCCTTAGCCAGAATGACCAAAGGGCACAGAGAAAGTATCCAAATTAACAAACTTAGAAATGAAAAGGGAGATATAACAACGGAAACTGAGGAAATCCAAAAAATCATCAGAGCCTACTACAAGAGCCTATACTCAACACAACTGGAGAATCTGGAGGAAATGGACAATTTCCTTGACAGATACCAAATACCAAAATTAAATCAGGACCAACTAGACCATCTAAACAGTCCCATAATGCCTAAAGAAATAGAAGGAGTCATAGAAAGTCTTCCAACCAAAAAAAGCACAGGACCAGATGGCTTCAGTGCAGAATTCTACCAGACCTTCAAAGAAGAGTTAACACCGATACTCTTCAAACTATTCCACAAAATAGAAACAGAAGGAACACTACCCAATTCCTTCTACGAAGCCACAATTACGCTGATACCAAAGCCACACAAAGATCCAACAAAGAAAGAGAACTTCAGACCAATTTCCCTTATGAACATCGATGCAAAAATACTCAATAAAATTCTTGCCAACCGAATCCAAGAACACATCAAAACGATCATCCACCATGATCAAGTAGGCTTTATCCCGGGAATGCAGGGTTGGTTCAATATACGGAAATCCATCAATACAATCCACTACATAAACAAACTCAAAGAACAAAACCACATGGTCATTTCATTGGATGCTGAAAAAGCATTTGACAAAATTCAGCATCCCTTCATGCTTAAAGTCTTGGAGAGAACAGGAATTCAAGGCCCATACCTAAACATAGTAAAAGCAATATACAGCAAACCGGTAGCCAGCATCAAACTAAATGGAGAGAAACTTGAAGCAATCCCACTGAAATCAGGGACCAGACAAGGCTGCCCCCTTTCTCCTTATCTTTTCAATATTGTACTTGAGGTACTAGCTCGGGCAATTCGACAACATAAGGAGGTCAAAGGGATACAAATTGGAAAGGAAGAAGTCAAACTATCATTATTTGCAGACGACATGATCGTCTACCTAAGTGACCCAAAGAACTCCACTAGAGAGCTCCTACAGCTGATAAACAACTTCAGAAAAGTGGCAGGTTATAAAATCAACTCAAGCAAATCAGTGGCCTTCCCATACTCAAAGGATAAGCAGGCTGAGAAAGAAATTAGGGAAATGACCCCCTTCACAATAGCTACAAACAGTATAAAGTATCTTGGGGTGACTCTTACCAAACATGTGAAAGATCTGTATGACAAGAACTTCAAGACTCTGAAGAAGGAAATGGAAGAAGACCTCAAAAAATGGGAAAACCTCCCATGCTCATGGATCAGTAGAATCAATATAGTTAAAATGGCCATTTTGCCTAAAGCACTATACAGATTCAATGCAATACCCATCAAAATCCCAACTCAATTCTTCACAGAGTTAGAAAGAGCAATTATCAAATTCATCTGGAACAACAAAAAACCCAGGATAGCTAAAACTATTCTCAGCAACAAAAGAAAATCTGGGGGAATCAGTATCCCTGACCTCAAGCAATACTACAGAGCAATAGTGTTAAAAACTGCATGGTATTGGTACAGTGACAGGCAGGAGGATCAATGGAACAGGATTGAAGATCCAGAAATGAACCCACACACCTATGGCCACTTGATCTTCGACAAAGAGGCTGAAAACATCCAATGGAAAAAAGATAGCCTTTTCAACAAATGGTGCTGGTTCAACTGGAGGTCAGCATGCAGAAGAATGCGAATTGATCCATCCTTGTCTCCTTGTACTAAGCTCAAATCCAAATGGATCAAGGACCTCCACATAAAGCCAGACACTCTGAAGCTAATAGAAAAGAAACTGGGGAAGACCCTTGAGGACATCGGTACAGGGAGAAAGTTTCTGAACAGAACACCAATAGCGTATGCTCTAAGAGCAAGAATTGACAAATGGGACCTCATAAGGTTACAGAGTTTCTGTAAGGCAAAGGACACCATCAAGAGGACAGATCGGCAACCAACAAATTGGGAAAAGATCTTCACCAATCCTACATCAGATAGAGGGCTAATATCCAATATATATAAAGAACTCAAGAAGTTAGACTCCAGAAAACCGAACAACCCTATTAAAAAATGGGGGTACAGAGTTAAACAAAGAATTCTCACCTGAAGAACTTCGGATGGCGGAGAAGCATCTTAAAAAATGCTCCACTTCATTAGTCATTAGGGAAATGCAAATCAAAACAACCCTAAGATTTCATCTTACACCAGTCAGAATGGCTAAGATTAAAAATTCAGGAGACAGCAGGTGTTGGAGAGGGTGCGGAGAAAGAGGAACACTCCTCCACTGCTGGTGGGGTTGCAAATTGGTACAACCACTCTGGAAAGCAGTCTGGCGGTTCCTCCGAAAACTGGGCACCTCACTTCCAGAAGATCCTGCTATACCACTCCTGGGCATATACCCAGAGGATTCCCCACCATGTAATAAGGATACATGCTCTACTATGTTCATAGCAGCCCTATTTATAATTGCCAGATGCTGGAAAGAACCCAGGTATCCCTCAACAGAAGAGTGGATACAAAAAATGTGGTATATCTACACAATGGAGTACTATTCAGCCATTAGAAACAATGAATTCATGAAATTCTTAGGCAAATGGATGGAGCTAGAGAACATCATACTAAGTGAGGTAACCCAGACTCAAAAGGTGAATCATGGTATGCACTCACTAATAAGTGGTTATTAACCTAGAAAACTGGAATACCCAAAACATAATCCACACATCAAATGAGATACAAGAAGAAAGCAGGAGTGGTCCCTGGTTCTGGAAAGACTCAGTGAAACAGTATTTGGCAAAACCAGAACGGGGAACTGGGAAGGGGTGGGAGGGAGGACAGGGGAAGAGAAGGGGGCTTACGGGACTTTCGGGGAGTGGGGGGGGCTAGAAAAGGGGAAATCATTTGAAATGTAAATAAATTATATCAAATTAAAAAAAAATGCTCAACTTCATTAGTCATTAGGGAAATGCAAATCAAAACAACCCTAAGATTTCATCTTACACCAGTCATAATGGCTAAGATTAAAAATTCAGGAGACAGCAGGTGTTGGAGAGGGTGTGGAGAAAGAGGAACACTCCTCCACTGCTGGTGGGGTTGCAAATTGGTACAACCACTCTGGAAATCAGTCTGGCGGTTCCTCCGAAAACTGGGCACCTTACTTCCAGAAGATCCTGCTATACCACTCCTGGGCATATACCCAGAAGACTCCCCACCATGTAATAAGGATACATGTTCTACTATGTTCATAGCAGCCCTATTTATAATTGCCAGATGCTGGAAAGAACCCAGGTATCCCTCAACAGAAGAGTGGATGCAAAAAATGTGGTATATCTACACAATGGAGTACTATTCAGCCATTAGAAACAATGAATTCATGAAATTCTTAGGCAAATGGATGGAGCTAGAGAATATCATACTAAGTGAGGTAACCCAGACTCAAAAGGTGAATCATGGTATGCACTCACTAATAAGTGGATATTAACCTAGAAAACTGGAATACCCAAAACATAATCCACACATCAAATGAGGTACAAGAAGAAAGGAGGAGTAGACTCAGTGAAACAGTATTCAGCAAAACCAGAACGGGGAAGTGGGAAGGGGTGGGTGGGAGGACAGGGGAAGAGAAGGGGGCTTGCGGGACTTTCGGGGAGTGGGGGGGGGCTAGAAAAGGGGAAATCATTTGAAATGTAAATAAATTATATCGAATAATAAAAAAAAAGAAAAGAAAAGAGTAGAAAAACAAGAATAAACAATGAATTTGAGTAGAGGTCTAGATTGAAAGTCATCTGCCATATCAATCAAATAAGTGCAAAAGTTAGCTTATATGTTGCAGTTAGAAGCCCAAGATAATTGTCAACATCATCGTCTACTGTGAACTTGTAATATTTTCATTTAAGCTGATTCCTGAAATGTAGATAAACTGTAGTACAGTCATTATTTATTTCACTAGTTTTATCTGAAACTTGATTAGCTAAAATCTATAATGTCTTCTTTTATTAAAGGACCAGAAACAGGAGTTGTTTACTTTAAAACATTTAATTATGTTTATAACTATTTAATCTATAAGAATTAGCTCAAATTGGTTAACAGTGTTGCCTATATTTATTATTCTACCTCAGATATTCTATGGATTCTCACAGGAGACAGAATAAGACCTCCAAACAGTCATTAGATTTGTCTCCTTAGTTTTTCTAATTTTTGTTTCATGAGGTTCAAGCTTGGTTATCAAGCAATGCATCTTTATGATTGCTATATCATTCTGATGAATTGGGCTGTTACCAATCTGAAAATGTTCTGCTTTATTTCTGGTAACATTTTTTTTCTTGATGTCTAGCTTGACTTTATTAATTTAGCTGCTCCAGGTTTCTATTCTTTTCTTTGCTATATATATTTTACTTCCATTTGTAGTTGATGCACATCTTTATGTTTAATCTACCAATTATAGCTATAGTATATATACATATATAATTAGATCCTGCTGTTTTGAAATATCAAAGCATTTATATTGGAGAGCCAAATAAAACTTTTTACAGCAGGTTTTTGGTTTGCATCTATCAGTTTGCTAATTTTAAGTATACCACATAATTTGTTGCTAGTCTTGCATGTGATCATTTTCCCAATATAGTTAGGTAGATTGTCATTTCAGTGTTTTTCTTCATTTTTCTATTGCCATGTAAACAACATTTATTGGCATTTGTTTTTTTAGCAGTTGATTCAGGCAAGATTAAAGTATGTGTCCTGAGCTTATGCCATATTTTTTACTAGCAAATTATGAATCTTTATTTTTTCCAATAACTTGTTTTTCTATTCATTTCACATCACAATCACAAGCCCTCTTCCCTCCTCTCTTCCTACTCGAACCCTTACAAATCCCTCTCCCCATTGCTCTCTCCTCTTTTCCACAGAGAAGGGCAATCCCCCTTGGGTACCACCCCACCCTGCCACATCTTGTCCCAGCAGGACTAGGCACATCCTCTCCTGCTAAGGCCCAACCAGGCAGTACAGGGAGAGGGAAGGGGATGCAATGATAGGGAATAGATACTGAGGCAGCCCCACTCTACTTATTAGGAGACTCACATGAGGACCAAGCTGTACATTTGGGCCCTATGGCCCCAGGTTTGTTGACTCTGCAGATCTTCCTGTGGTGTCTCTGATTCCTCAGGCTTGCTTACTTCTATCTCAAACCTTGCATAGACTTACAAAGATTCTCCTGACATTTGGCTCTAGGTCTCTGTATCTCCTTTCATATGATGCTGGATGAAGCCTCCCAGGAGACAAACAATCGTGTCAGGGGTTGTCTCTCTCACATGGGATTCATGTCATGTTGGGGCAGTGGATGTTTAACTGTCCCCTCAGTCTCTGCTCCATCTTCATACATGCGTATGTTTTAGGCAAGAAAACTTTTGCATAAAGGGGTTTATGTTTGGATTGATGTGCCTTCCTCCTATGGAAGTCCTACCTGGCTATAGGAGGTGGCCTCATTAGTCTCTCTATCTCTCTATGGTTATGAACCTCAGCTATGGTCACCCCTGTAGACTCCCTGTATCCTCCGCCATCCCAGGCTTCCCAGTAGCCACTAGAGATGCTCCACACAGAGGTCCATCCACTCTAGGAGCTCTCCCACCTGATTGCCATTTTCATTCCTCTACTCATACTCTCTCCCACCCAGTTCCCTCTCTCCACCCACCTCCAATGACCATTTACTTTCTCCTTCTGAGAGAACTTTACAAATCCTCCCTTGGGACCTCCTTGTTACTCAGTATCTTTGGGTTTGTGGATTATATCAGTGTAATCCTGCATTTATGGCTAATGTCCATTTGTAAGTGAGTATATGCCATATGTGTTTTTCTGGATCTGGGCTACCTCACTCAGAATGAGAGTTTCACACTCCATCCATTTGCCAGCATAATTCACGTCATTGTATTTAGTAGCTGAATAGAATTTCATTGTGTCCCACACTGTTTTCATCTATTCTTCAGTTGAAGGACATCTAAGTTGTTTGTAGTTTCTAGATATTGTAAATAAAGCTGCTATGAACATAGCAGAGTGGGCAAGTACATGAAACTAGAAAATGTCATCCCAAGTGAGGTAAACCAGACACAAAAGAACACACATCGTATGTACTCACTGATATGTAGATATTAGCACAGAAGCACACAATGCCCATGATATAACTCACAGACTATATGGAACTTTGTAAGGATGAATACCAGGGTGTGGATACTTCAGTCCTGCATAGAGGGGGAAACAAGATGATCAAGAGAGGTGGAATGGCTAGAGACATGGGAGGGAAACAGGAGGTAGAGGGGAAAGGGGGACGGGATCAGGCACTGGAGAGGATAGAAGAGAGTTACAGAGGGTCAGAAAATCAAATAAAAATAAGTAGCAGTAAGGATAAGGAACTGGGGGTAGCAGTGGACGATCCCAGACACCAGGGAAGTGAAAGGCTCCCAAGATCCAACATGGGATGACTTTAGCCAAAAGACACAGCAAAAGGGAGATAGAACCTGTAGCGACTACCTCCTAAAGATGGGCATGGCCCCCAGTGGAGAGATGGAGCCACCTCCTCATCTCAAAATTTTTAACCATAAATTTTTCCTGTCTAAAGGAAAGACAGGGACAAAAGAATGGAACAGAAACTGAAGGAAAAGTCATCCCAAGACAGGCCCATCTAGAGAGCCTTCCATCTGCATACATCAATCCCTGACATTACTGCTGATGCCAAGAAGCACTTGCTGACAGGAGCCTTGTATGGCTGTCCCCTGAGAGGTTCTGCCAGCACCTGACTAATACAGATGCAGATACTCACAGCCAATGGTCGGACTGAGCCTAGGAACACCAATGGAAGTGCTGAATAAGCTGAAGGGGTTTGCAACCTCATAGGAAGAACAATATTAACTAACTGGACCACCCAGAGTTCCCAGTGACTAAACCACCAACCAAAAAGTATACACAGAGGGATCAATGGCTCCAGATATTTATGTAGCAGAAAATGATGTTATCTGGCAACAATTGGAAGAGAGGCCCTTGAGACTATGAAGGTTTGATGCTCCAGCATGGGGAGATTCTAGAGTGGTGAGGCAAAAGTGGGTGAGTGTGTAGAGAAGTACCCTTATAGAGGCAAAGAGGAGAGGGGAATGGATGGGGAGTTTGTGGAGGGGAATTCAGGAAGGGTGATATCATTTGAAATATAAACAATAAAATGATTAATAAAATTAAAATTAAAATAATATTTTGGAGATAATTGTACATTTATTATTTTTATCATCCATATTCTCTAATATTTATAATTTTTCTAAGTTATTTCAAAAATTTTCCTAGTGGAAATAAAATGTTTATTGTTATTTTTACATATTCTCTGTGAAAATACTACATGTGATATTTAGTTCTAGTAGTACATGTTCTAATAATAGAAATATTCAGTTGGAGATTATGTGTAATTCAAATAGTACAAAATTAAGCAGTTAGAATGTGAGGATGCTGTAGTCAATACATGAAGAAAAAAAAACCTATAATAGAAGTATAAGGACAGGTACAGAGTGGAAGATGTCTATTGGTGGATACATGTTCTCAAGAAATAGTGACACGTGTTGAATAAGCTGTACTGATTTATGAGCTAGTCATCTTCTCTGACTGTTCTCCAGTAAACATCAATGAAAAATTTCAATAATCATCCACCAAAACATATCTTCCCCTAATGGTTTTATCCAGTCTTCCAACCTTCCTGCATTCTAATCAATACATTAAGAAAATTATCTGTGCCAATAATCTATTAATAGCCAGGTCATTTTTCTCTCCATTAATGTGAACAAATGAGCACATTAGTTGCTGATCTTCCCAGAAGGGAAGTCTCTTTTCATCCTTGTATTTTAGGAATGTGTGTGTGTGTGTGTGTGTGTGTGTGTGTGTGTGTGTGTGTGTGTGTGTTTGTATGTGTATGTATGTATGTATGCATGTATAGATAGATAGACAGACAGATAGATAGATAGATAGATAGATAGATAGATAGATAGATAGATAGATAGATAGATAGATAGATAAATGGAGCAGGTATCCTTGGCTTTGGTAGGAAAGATATGTCAAAGGTGTTTGCTGAAGCCTGAGAACCTCCTTTTTCAATAATTCTTGATATGGAAAAATGGCATAAATGCAGTAGTATCAGTCCAAAAGTAGGTGCTCTATCTTACTAAAAGTTCTTTCCAGTATAGTGACTAATGAGATTGTCTGATCCACTTGGATTGCTAGTGCAGAATGATGCGCAATTGGGTGCCTTCATCACTAAGCAGTTATTTCTCAAACACCTGGAGTCCAGAAACCTTTTGGGTGCCATTGTGGCCAAGTTCTTAGAGAACAATCTTTTCTGGGTTTACAGATGATCAATATGTCCCAGAGTGGTGGAGAAAAAAACAAAGACTAAACTGGTTCTCCATGTTTGTGTTTGCTATTTCTCCTTTTTTCCACACGAAAGCATTAACCTTATTAACTGAGCTTCTAGTCACCTTCCAGAGGGTCTATTCCTAATAACATGACACTTGGTGCTAGAATTTTATTGCAAGAATGTTGACCAAACATGAACATTTATTTTCCTATGCAAGTCAATTTTATGTTAAGATAAAGAATTGTGATGATTAACAATTAAAGATATTTATTTTGCCTCACAGTTTTGGAGGATCAAGATCATATGGACCAATGATTTTTGATGTCTGGGAAGTACTGTATGGCAATATGAGGAGGACACTATAGCAAACACCTCAATTCATAGTCAGGATGCTAAAGAATAGGCCACATTCCTAGAGAGTCTCAATAATCCAAGGAATTCTTCAAAACTTCTACTTCCTAATGATATATACTTCCTTATACTGCCACCCAGACATTTAGAGATTCAACATATGTTCTCTGGTATTCATTTAACCATAGGACAGAACACACCATCTGGTCACCTAATTTTATCACTACTGTATCCTGTATTGATGAAAATCTCATGGCCACTTTGAACAGCAATTGTCATGGCCTAGCATCATCCCTAACAATGTATCTTTAAAATACTCTTTTTATGAAAGTAATTTGTTTTGGTAGGAAAAGATTTTTATGAGAATGTTTTAGGGATCAAACCAGAAGCATGTTTCTGGGCACCTGGTCCAGGTGCAGACAGATGCCTGATGAAATGGAACACAACACTGGGTAGTTTCAAAGGAGCAATATCCTGGTTACCAATAAGCATGTAAAGCACGGGCAGAAGTGTTTGTCATGGCAAACGCAACTTCATACAAGATGGGATATATGTAGTTTATCACAGGCTCACAAAAAAGTTTTGTTGCATCCCTGGGGCCAAAGGATAGCTGTATAGTTCCATATAACATTATGAAAGCTTTACATGTTTTTAGTTCACTGTAAGACTTGGCAGAAAAGAATTGACTAGGACCAGTTATGAGTGATGAATAAATCTGGCTGCATCCCTGTTAAGCTGAATTCATACAATGAGAAAACCAGTTCTAGAACACATTACCAAGGTGGTCACTACCTTAGAAAATTATAATTAGATTGTTGTAATAGTGATTTGAATCATTTCCATAAGTAAATAATCAGAAGATTCCATGAGTGAAATATTGCTCTGGCAGTATAAGTGGGCCCATTTCTGGATGAGAGGAAATCAATTTCTTTAAGAATTTCATTGAAGCTTTAAATGAACCAGAACATTATACTCCAAAATGGAGTTGGATAGATGCCTATACAAAGTGCTATGATAAGCAGGTGCAAATGAAGTAGCCAGAAAAACATGACACAAAAATGAGGACGCCAAGTCCTAACTCTTCAATCCGGATGAGGCATGAAATGGATGGATTTTAGTCACAATTTGCAGGAAAGTAAAATTACTTGTGAGAAAAAGAAATAGAATCCAAAATTGTAAATTACAGTGTAGATCATTCAATTCATTCTCCAATGAAGAAAATCTCCTATTCCTCACACGTAATGTGATCTGGATTAACAATATCTGCTGCCTTGGGTTGTGAAGTGAGAAGTTTACATGACACATCTGTAAGAAAAGTTGAATATAATTCCTTACATAAAGACAGTTTTGTGAAGAACTTTCTTCATCATAATACTTCTACGTGTAAAACCCCATGAATAGAGTGAATCCGTGCTTAGTGACAGCACTATTCCTCAAAAATAATCATTCAATATCCACCATTTTTTCTTCATTTTTAAAATATGACATAATTATATTTTACCTTAATAAATGATTCTTATTTACCCATTTTAGATGAATCATGGCTAGAATGTCAAAGTAAGTTAGTATGATGTGCTTAGGGTAGCTGTTTTAACAGAACTGGACTATATTGCTTTGAGAATCAGACAAGATTTTGTGTTAAAATTTTATTAATAAGTAAAACAAATCATGTCCCCTACTTGCCCTTCTCCACCTCCAAAGTAATTAATTTTTTTTTGTCTGTGATCTCCTGTGAGTTGTTATATGTGTTTTGGTAGAGGACATAACTTAGAACTTTTTAAAATTTCATTTTAAATTATATTTTAACAAAAATTAGTAATTTGTATACAAATATGATGACACATTTTAATGATAGTGGATGGGTGCTTTGGAGCTAGAGCTACGATATGAGTTCAAGTAGATCCTTTGAACTTCCTCTCACTTCTTAGGAGTGAAATATGACAGACCTTTGTATCCATTCTGAATCTTGGGAGTCAAATGTCCTTTCCTAACACCCCCTGACAATCTGTTCTGTTTCCCCCATCAATGTACAAGAAGACACAGCCCCAAGTTTTTACCATTGCATGACACCCTGTAATTCTTGTACTTGGCAGAGTTGTCATCTCCTCAGTCTGATTATTACATGTCCTGGGAGTCAGTTTGATACCAACTTTAGCGATAAAAACCTGTGTGAACACTACAACAAAAGCCCTCAAAGAGTCTCACGTGCTAACAAATGATGAGTGACACTTCTCCTTGTGGGTGCAAACCCATGCAGTCATGCATATGTACGAAAATGAATAAACTGATTTCCTAATTATTTAGTCTGCTCTGTATTCCTGAGCAATGATTTAGGGTTATAATATTGTGTTGTGCAGAGTAAAGATTTCTATGCTGATATATGTACATTGAATGTCAAAAAGAATAATATGGAAAGTAAATTCCTTTTATTTCCTCTTGTTTTGCATCATCTTTTATGTATCTTAACAACTGCCAAATAATTATACAAGTTCAATATACTTAATGTGTAAATAGATACTTCAATTTAAATTTTTAATTAGATATTTTATTTATTTACATTTCAAATGTTATTCCCTTTCCTGGTTTCCCATCCACAAACCCTCTATCCTGTAGGAGACCAAATGGCGGGAAACCAGGCCTTCAACAGCCCCCATCTTGAGAATCCCCTTTTGCTGACCCCTTGTTAAAAGCCTCTTTTACAAGGATGATTGTGGGAACCAACTGGTTCTTATCTTAGATAAACACCTGAGGTTGTTAGAGAAGAACTAGCATACCAGAAAAGCCATAAGATTCCTCCAACCACCGCCAGCCTGTCGCCAGCATCCGCACCAGATGTCCTCCCTTTCTTCTATGCCTTAAATCATTCTCCTTCAGCCCCTCCTTATCTCTCCTTACAGTGGGCTTAAAACTAGGCCTTCTTCCTGTTAATAAACAGACCTTGACATGAACTCCTGATGCTTGGTCTCCCTCCTTTTTCCCCACCCATTTTTCTCTTACAGGCTTGAGTCCTCCTCGGCTCCCCAAATAACTAGATCCTGCAGGATGGGATACTATCCCATTCTCCCTCCCCCTGATCCTGTGAGGATACTCCCTCACCCACCCACCCACTCCCACCTCACCACCTTGGCATTCTCCTACACTGGGGGATAGAGCCTTCAGAGGACCAAGCACCTCTCCTCCCATTAATAGCAGATAAGGCAATCCTTTGCTACATATGCAGTTGAAGCTATGGGTCTCTCCATGTGTACTCCTTGGTTGGTTGTTTAGTCCCTGGGAGCTCTGAGGGAGTCTGGTTGGTTGGTATTGTTGTTCATCCTATGGGTTGCAAACCCCTTCTGCTCCTTCAGTCCTTTCTCTCCATTGGTTGACTGGAAGCATTCTCATCTGTATTCGTCAGGGTTTGGCAGAGCCTCTCAGGAGACAGCTATATCAGGCTCCTGTCAGCAAGCACTTCTTGGCATTCACAATGACTCTATCTCCAGGTGGGGCAGTCTCTGGATGGCCTTTCCATCAGGCTTTGTTCCACACTTTGTCCCCATGTTCCCTCTAGACAGGAGCAATTCTGGGTTAAAAATTTGGAGATGAGTGGTGGCCACATTCCTCAACCTCTATGGGTTTTCCCTTCCCTTTGTTGGATATTTCAGCTAATGTTACCCCTGTTGGGTTCTGGGAGCATCTTGTTTTCCTGGCATCTGGGACATTCTGGTTTCTACCCTCACTTCCCCAACCCCATTGCTATATACCTCTGTGCCTGGCCTATGGGGGTTTTCGACAGGGGACCCTAGAGGAGAAGGGCAGGAAAATAGGGACAGGAGACGCGAAGAATAAGGCCAAGACCAACTTTGTTCAAGGCAACCAAAACTGTATTTTCTCAGAGAACTTATACAGGCAGGGAAGAGGTAAGGCAAGTGGGATTTTCCACATAGCCTGGGCATTCTGCCAAGGTGAATCTCTGGCTGCTGTTTTCTTTTTCTGGGAGGGCACAATGACCATTTACTACCCAATCTCTCCAAGGTCTGTAGCTGAGGAGAAGTCAAAACCTAAGCCTATCTTTAAAATGAACTCAAAACATAAAGTAAGGTCAGTTTGGTTCCCAGAACCTCTGTTCAATTTCCTGACCCTCTGTCTATCATCCCTGTCTACTCTTGTACCTGATCTTGAACCCCATTTCCCTCTCCTCTCTTCCTCCCAAGTCCCTCCCACCCTTTAACTCCTGTAAGTATTTTGTTTCCCTTGTAAAAAGGACTGAAGCCTCCACACTTTGTCACTGAAGTGAAGCACAGTTTATACTATCAATTTAAAGATGGTATATATTAAAATACTTATAAGTTGCTCTTATCAAATATGCTATCTATTTATGTGAATTAAACTAAATTACCAATCAATTAAGACAGTAAGATGGCATGCATGCAATATGGCATGAATATTGCTACATGAAGTCTTTCCTGCTAGCATTAACTCAATAACAGCAAGTCCTTCAGTATTGTTATAGTACTCCCAAGCTATAGATCACTCTACGAAAAGTTTTATTTCCATTTGATAGACATGAAGGATAGGAAAATATGAATAATCATGCCAGAAATCTAGTGATGGTAGCCATAATTTCTGCCAGTGGCACATTGTCCTTAATCCATTATATTCCATATAACTACAAGAAAAATTAACAAGAGAGAATGGGCATGAAGGTGATGTGATTAGTATCTGTCAAACATGAATGCATATAAAACGTATTTCAAATAAAACCAAAATTATTATGGAAAGCAAACATATGATGACATAAAAAGGAAGTGCATTAAAAAGAACTAACAAAAATGCTGTTAGCTGTTACTATGTCTCTTTTAAAGTTCATGTAAAGTTATTTAAAGTTTATTTAAAATTTTAACCAATGTTTATTTATAGACTTTGTTAATAAATGTAAACTCATCAGAAATTTTAGAATGGTACTCAAAAAATTCAGCAAAATAATATCCTTTATAAATAATTTGCCAAAAATTTTTGAATGAATTCATCAAATTCTTTAACCTCAATAGCTTGAACAAATATGACTGTCAAGGACCTTGAGACTCTAAATCCATCAAATGTTTTAGTATACCAACTATACATCAAGACCATAGTCATCACTTCTGATTTTGGTGGTAATGAAATTTTGTACCATTTGAGTTATTAGTTCTCCTAGGGTTGTTGAGCAGACAATCAATGACAGCATGACTTTGGCTTAAAGGTCACTGTATAAATTCACAGCCTGGGTCAAACCCTTTAGAAAAAGAATGTGGAATAGTAACAAAAAGGGAATATTTCTAGGAAATAGACCCTCTACACATTGTGGACATATTAGAAAAACTGATTTTAATCATTGAGGAGAAACAACACATTAAATGATGCGTGACAATTATTAAAGATACCAAAGGTGTATTTATGTATGTATTGGTTAGTTTTAAAAGGAAACTGTTTAAAATGCCAACATGGTATTAAAGGATAGTGTCACAGAGAGATAGAGGTAATCTATCTCCAGTCAAAATTTTTATAATGGTAGAATATCTGATTCATAGCCTGCCCTGAAACTTTTTGATCTATTGTCAAATGAGGCCCAGCTATTTGTCCATTTATGGCAACATAAGCTTTTTACCATACATTTGCACTTCAAAACTCTCCCACCCTTTGCTTGTGGCCCAGCTTGAAATCACCTTCTCTTATTTGAGATATTTGCTATAAAAACTCCTAGATTCTCTGCTGCAACATCTTTTGTTGTCTCTTCAGATGTCTAAAGGATATAAGCTTAATGGCTTATCACTATCAGAAATACAGTTTTCAGCATTCTGAAGGCAGGAAAATTCAAAATCAAGGCATATGCATAATCAGTGACTTTCAAGGTTTTACTTCCTGCTTAATATATTCCACTGTATGCTCATAAGTTACAGAAGAATAGAGGATGCTGGTATATAAGGATAAAAAAGCCCCAATTTGATTCATCACCTAAGAGAAGATGCTATTTTTATGGCATAATATCTAGGTACATAATCAATACATCAAGTTGGTAGTAGAAGCTGTTAGGAATGAAGTACACTTCAAAGATCTTACATAAAATGAAGATAGATTTTGGAAGTGCATGAAATGTTTCGTAATTTTTTTCTGAGAATAGACAACAGTAGCCCTGAGTAGAAGTAGAAATAACAGATGCTATTGCAGAAATGAAGATAAGATGTGTGGAGAGTTGGTACCTAGATAGTAATAACAAGTAAGATGGGAAGAGTGATATTCTGGACATGTTGAAGGCATAAGCAGTGGGAATTAAGAAGAAATACAGAAAATGAGACAATTTGTGGTGGTTTGAAGAAGAATGTGCTCTATAACAATGCATATTTGAATTCTAGGTCACCAGGGAGTGGAGCTGTTTGAAAGGATTAGAAGGATTATGAGGTGTGGCCTTGCTGTAAGAAATGTGTCACTGAGGATAAACTTTGAGGTTTCAAAAGCCAATGCCATGCCAATGTCTCTGTCTATCTATCTATCTATCTATCTATCTATCTATCTATCTATCTATCTATGAATCATTTATATTTCTGCTTGTAAATCAGGACATAGCTCTCCATTACCTCTACAGGAGAACACATGACTGCAATGATCCCTGATACCATGGTCCCTGCCATGGTAACAATAGACTAACCCTCTGAAACTGTAAGCAAGCCCCCAAATAAATTCTTTATTTTATGTGTTGCCTCAGTCATGGTGTCTCTTCACAGAAATAGTACTGCTTAAGATATAAGTCAATGATAATATCAGGTCTTTGCTCTGAACAACTTGAGTAACAGATACCAACCAAAGTGGTAATAAAAGAGGATGAATGTGGCAAGATAACAAGGGAGCAAAGGTCATGATCTAGCCATATAAGCTATATTAGAACACTGGTTTTCTTCATTATAGATTTTGGGAGACAGGACCTGGCAATCAACAAACACTTAAAACTCATTAGTTTATGAAGTATAGGTTTATAATATTTATGTGAAATGTTGAAACCTTTATGTGAAAACCTTTAAAGGTTTTCTTGGACTGTTTGAATATTTAACAAGTTATATTAAGGCTAAGATCAGGTTGAATGTATAATTAATTTTGCTTCATATGTAGCGTATACATATTCTCTGAGGATAATTTATATACTATTTTCAACCAATCCCTATCATTTTTATTGACACCAGTCATATGAGATCACATGTTGGAAATATCCACTGAGTAATTAAAATGTTCCCAATTTTTTACATTACAGAGTTCCTCTTTTAGAGTATAAATACTAAACCTGCATGAAAAAACAGAGGAAGGGAAAAATTTACCAAGATGATAAGGAAAACCAAAAAATATTAAAGAGAAATTTATAGAGACCTGGACTCACCAACATTAATAAAAACTAGGGAGAAATGTAGTAACTGGGAAAAGCTAGAGAGAGAAGAAGTGACTGGACTGAAAATGATAATAAAATGGCAAAAACTCAAGAAAATCTGAGTCCTATAAGACAAGTGATAGCAGAGACAAGGAGAAATTGGCTACAATATGATTTCATTACTGCCAAAAATGTAAGTAAAATGAAACACTGCATATAGTCTTCTTTAAAAGATAAGTTAAAAAGTCTGAGTAACTGCTCCTTATTAATTACGTAGTTATTGCAGTTCTGGCTTTACTTAAAATTCTAACAGTCTTGACAATGGTTTTGAGAATAACTATGATACTGAATTGAAGATATTTCTACAAGGTTAAATTAAGCTGATTTGTGTAAAGATAGTTCAGAGCTGTCAACTGCTTTGATCAGTCATTTCCAATTCTGTTTGATTTTTCACACTGTAGAAAACTTGAAGTGTATGTATGTTCTCCATTGCTGTGATAAATATCAAGAGTAAAAGCAATGTACAGAAGAAAGGGTCTACTAAAGCTCAAGGTTCCAGGAGGACAGGAGTCACAACACAATAGCAAGAGGAGGAAGCTGACTGCTCACATTTCATCTGTATACAGGTTATAGGATGCAGAGAGAGAGAGAGAGAGAGAGAGAGAGAGAGAGAGAGAGAGAGAGAATTAACTCACTTCTCCGAGCAAGCCTCCTCCTTCTGAAGGTACTACAGACCTCCCCAAATAGCATCACTAGCAAAAGATTATTCAAATACATAAGTTTATAGGACATTTCTCAATTAAACCATTACATATTTTTATTTTCTATATTTTTTGTTTACATTCTAAATGATTTCCCTTTTCCCAGTTACCACCCCCCCCCATAAGTCCCATAACCCCTCTTCCCTCTGGCCGTTCCCCAATCAACACTCTCCCTGTTCTCTGTCCTGGTAATCCCCTACATTGCTGCATCAAGCCTTTCCAGGACCAGGGCACTCTCCTTCCTTCTTCTTGGGAATGATTTGATATGTGAATTGTGTCTTGGGTATTCAGAGCTTATCCACTTATCAGTGACTGCATTCCATGCGTGTTCTTTTCTGTATGGGTAACTTCACTTATGATGATATATTCCAGTTCCAACCATTTACCTAAGAATTTCGTGAATTCATTTTTTTTAATTGCTGTGTAGTATTCCATTGTGTAAATATACCAAATTTTCTGTATCCATTCCTCCATGGAGGGACAACTGGGTTCTTTCTAGCTCATAAGGCTGCTATGAATATAGTGGAGCATGTGTCTTTATTGCATGCCAGGGAATCCTCTGGGTATATGCTCAGGAGTGGTATAGCAGGGTCCTGTGGAAGTATCATGCCCAGTTTTCTGAGGAACTGCCAGACTGATTTCCAGAGTGGTTGTACCAGCTTTCAATCCCACCAGCAGTGGAGGAGTGTTCCTCTTGCTCCACATCCTCACCAACACCTGCTGTCACTGAGTTTTTAATTTTAGCCTTTCTGACAGGTGTGAGGTGAAGTCTCAGGGTTGTTTTGATTTGCATTTCCCTAATGACTAATGATGTTGAACATTTCTTAAGGTGCTTCTCAGCCATTCGAAGTTCTTCAGGTGAAAATTCTGTTTAGCTCTGTACCCCATATTTTAGGGTTATTTGGCTTTCTGGAGTCTAACTTCTTGAGCTCTTTGTATATATTGGATATTAGACCTCTGTCAGATGTAGGGTTGGTGAAGATCTTTTCCCAATTTGTTGGTTGTCGTTTTGTCCTTTTGACAGTGTCCTTTGCTTTACAGAATCTTCGTAATTTTATGAGGTCCCATTTGTCAATTCTTGATCTTAGAGTATAAACTATTGGTGTTCTGTTCAGGAAAATTTCCCCTATGCCCATGTGCTCAATGTTCTTCCCCAGTTCCTTTTCTATTAGTTTCAGTGTGTCTGGTTTTATGTGGAGGTTCTTGATCCATTTGGAGTTGAGCTTAGGACAAGGAGATAAGAATGGATCAATTTTCATTCTTCTGTGTACTGACCTCCAGTTGAACCAGCACCATTTATTGAAAAGGCTATCTTTTTTTCCACTGGATGGTTGTAGCTCCTTTGTCAAAGATCAAGAGAACATAGGTATGTGGGTTCATTTCTGGGTCTTCAATTTTCTTCCATGTATCTACCTGCCTGTCACTGTACCAATACCATACAGTTTTTAACTCTATTTCTCTGTTGTATTGCTTGAGGTCTGGGATACTGATTCCCCCAGAAGTTCTTTTACTGTTGAGAATAGTTTTAGCTATCTTGGGTTTTTTGCTATTCCAGATGAATTTGAGAATTGCTCTTTCTAACTCTTAAAGAACTGAGTTGGGATTTTGATGGAGAATGCATTGAATCTGTATATTGCTTTTGGCAAGGTGGCCATTTTTACTATATTAATCCTGCCAATCCACGAGCATGAAAGATTTTTCCAGTTTCTGAGGTCTTCTTCAATTTCCTTCTACAGAGACCTGAAAATATTGTCATACAGAACTTTCACTTGTTTTGTTAGTGTCACACCAATATAGTTTACATTGTTTGTGGCTATTGTAAATGGTGTCATTTCCCTAATTTCTTTCTCAGTCTGCTTATCCTTTGAGTATAGGAAGTCTACTGATTTGTTTGAGTTGATTTTATAACCTCCCACTTTGCTGAAGTTGTTTATCAGCTGTAGGAGTTCTTTAGTGGAGTTTTTTGGGTCATTTATGTATAATATCATATCTTTTGCAAATAGTGATAGTTTTACTTCTTCCTTTCCAATTTGTATCCCTTTGACCTCCGTATGTTGTCCAATTGCTCTAGCTAGTACTTCAAGTAATATATTGAAAAGATATGGAGAGAGGGGGCTGCCTTGTCTAGTCCCTGATTTTAGTGGGATTGCTTCAAGGTTCTCTCCATTTAGTTTGATGTTGGCTACCAGTTTGCTGTATATCGCTTTTACTATGTTTAGGTATGGGCCTTGAATTCCTGTCCTTTCCAAGACTTTTAGCATGAAAGGATGCTGAATTTTGTCAAATGCCTTTTCAGCATCTAATGAAATGACCATGTGGTTTTTGTAGTTGAGTTTGTTTATGTAGTGGATTGCATTGATGGATTTCTGTATATTGAACCTTCAGTGCACCCCTGGGATAAAGACTACGTTATCATGGTGAATGATCATTTTGATATGATCTCGGATTCGGTTGGCAAGAATTTTATTGAGTATTTTCGTTTTGATATTCATAAGGGAAATTGGTCTGAAGTTCTCTTTCTTCATTGGATCTTTGTGTGGTTTTGTTATCAGTGTAATTGTGGCTTCATAGAACAAGTTGGATAGTGTTCCTTCTTTTTCTATTTTGTGGAATAGTTTGAAGTGTATTGGTGTTAGGTCTTCTTTGAAGGTCTGATAGAATTCTGCACTAAATCTATCTGGTCCTGTGCTTTTTTTGGTTGGAAGAGTTTCAATGACCCCTTCTATTTCTTTAGGGGTTATGGGACTAACCCATGATCTAGTTGATCCTGATTTAATTTTGGTATTTGGTGTCTGTCTAGGAAATTGTCCATTTCCTCCAGATTTTCCATTTGTGCAGTATAGGCTTTGTAGGATCTGATGATATTTTTTGAATTTCCTTAGTTTCTGTTGTTTTCATTTCTAATTTTGTTAATTTGGATAGTGTCTCTGTGCCCTCTGGTTAGTCTGGCTAAGGGTTTATCTCTCTTGTTTATTTTCTCAAAGAACCAGCTCTTGGTTTTGTTGATTTTTGTATGATTCTCTTTTTTTCTACTTGGTTGATTTCAGTCCTGAGTTTGATGACTTCCTGTCTTCTACTCCTCATGGGTGAATTCGCTTTTTTTTGTTCCTGGGCTTTCAGGTGTGACATTAAGCAGCTAGTATCTGCTCTCTCCAGTTTCTTTTTGGAAGCACTCAGGGTTATGAGTTTTCCTCTTAGCACTGCTTTCATTGTGTCCCATAGATTTGGGTATGTTGTGCCTTCATTATCATTAAATTCTAAAAAGGCTTTGATTTCTTTCCTTCTTTCTTCCTTGACCAAGGTGTTCCTTCTTTTTCAAGTAGAGCGTTGTTCAGTTTCCATGTGTTATTGGGCATTTTGTTTTTGTTTTTTTTTTGTTGCTATTGAAGAACACTCTTACTCCATAGTGATCTGATAGGAGGCATGGGATTAGTTTGATCTTCTTATATTTGTTGAGGTTTGTCTTGTGACCCATTATATGTTTGATTTTGGAGAAGGTACCATGAAGTGCTGAAAAAAAAAGGTATGTTCTTTTGCTTTAGAATGAAATGCTTTATATATATATATATATATATATATATATATATATATATATATATATATATATATATATATTCCAATTGCTCCAAAGCTTCAATTAGTTTCACTGTATCCCTGTTTTTTGTTTCTGTTTTCCTGATTAGTCCATTGAGGACAGTGGAGTGTTGAAGTCACCAACAATTATTGTGTTAGGTGCAATGTGTGCTTTGAGATTTAATAAAGTTTCTTTTACAAATGAGGGTGGCCTTGGCCTTGTATTTGGAGCATAGATGTTCAGATTTGAGAGTTCTTCTTGGTGGATTTTTCCTTTGACCAGTAAGAACTGTTCTTTCATGTCTCTTTTGATGACTTTAGGCTAAAAGTCAGTTTTATCTGATATTAGAATGGCTACTCTGACTTGTTTCCTGAGACCCTTTGCTTTTAAAATTGTTTTCCAGCCTTTTACTCTGATTGTAGTGTCTGTCTTTGACACTGAGGTATGTTTCCTATATGCAGCAAAATGTAGTGGCCTGTTTACATATCCAGTCTTTTAGTCTATGTCTTTAATTGAGGAAGCGAGTTCATTGATGTTAAGAGATATTAAGGAATAGTGATTATTACTTCCTGTTATTTTTTATGTTATTTTTATGTTTGAGTGGTTAACTTCGTTAGGGTTTGATCAAAGAAGGTTATTATCTTGCTTTTTCTAGGGTGTAGTTTCCCTCCTTGTATTGGCATTTTCCACCTATTATCCTTTCTAGGGCTGGGTTTGTGGAAAGATACTGTGTAAATTTGGTTTTATCATGGAATATCTTGGTTCCCCATCTATAGAAATTGAGAGTTTTGCTGGGTATAGTAGTCTTGGCTGGCATTTGTATTCTCTTAGATTCTGTATGAGATCCTTGGCATCTGAGATTCTTTCTTCTATCTCTTGTATTCTGTTGTTGATATTTGCATCTATGGCCCCTTGGGATTTCTTCCCAAGGTTTTCTATCTCCAACGTTATCTCTCTTTGCAATTTCTTAGTTGTTTCTACTTCTGTTTTTAGATCCCGGATGGATTTGCTCAGTTCCTTCACTTGTTTGTTCATGTTTTCCTGAAATACTTTAAGAGATTTTGTGTTTCCTCTTTCATGACTTCTGCCTGTTGACCCAAGTTCTCCAGCATTGCTTTAAGTGATTTTTTGTGTCCTCTTTACTGGCTTCTATCTGTTGACTTATATTCTCCTGAAATTCTTTAAGTGATTTTTGTGTTTCCTTTGTAAGGGCTTCTACCTTATTGATGTTCTCCTGAATTTCTTTAAGATATTTATTTATATCCTTTTTGTAATCCTCTAATAGCACCATGAGGTGTGATTTTAAATCCAAATCTTGTTTTTCTGGTGTGTTGGGGTATCCAGGACTTGCTGTTGTTGGAGAATTGAGTTCAGATGCTGCCATATTCTGTTAGTAACATTCCTATGTTTGCCTTTTGCTATCTGGTTATCTCTGGCATTAGTTGGTCATGTTGTCAGTGGCTGATCCTTGAAATTCCTGTGAACCCATAAGGCTATTTCTGCACCACTGGATGACTGTGTTTCCTCTGGCACAAATTGCCCATCAGCAAACTGCCCTACTCTTGGGTGCTGTTGGAGCCCTGGTGTACCTTGCCCCAAGCAATGTTATATACGAATTATTTTTGTATACCTGGTGCTTCCCACCTGGTCTGTCCAGGATCAAAGATCATGGAGGCTGTGGGGACACCCTCCAAGTGAAGATCACTCTTCAGGGCAAATGTACCAGGACAGGGCTGGTACACAGAAGACACGCAGAGCTACCCAGACTTTAGGCACAGGCAGAAGCCTGGCGGGCTGTGTCCCCAGCCATGTTATACTTAAGATATCTCTGTGTACCTGCTCTTGCCTGTCTGGTCTGTCTGGGAGCGAAGATAACCCACTACATTTTCTTCATATTAGTTGGAAAAAAGAGATGACTAATTTAAAATATGTGTGATGTCCTAACTTTCTAAAGCTTTGTAAAAATAAAGCAAACTAGTGGCTATAGAGGGATAGATTACACAGAGTATAGAGCTCATTCAGCTTAATTTGAGCATGAGGGACAGTTTGAGACAAGTGTTCAATATATAAAGAAATAGCAGACAATATTTATCATCAAAACTCTTAAAAGTGCTAGAAAACTGCAACAACTTGAAAGAACAAAAGTGTTCATACTTCTCAGGTGCAGCTTTTGAGGTACCATATCTCACTGAAAAATACCAGTTCATCTAAGACATGCTAGGAAGCCATTATTTCTGAAAGCCATGCCACCTTTGCAGTTCTCCTGGAATGAAGAATGCCTATCATGTTTCAGCTCAGGAGTATATTGTGCTATATATTTGGAATGTTGAATGAAGGCATGCATTAAAAAGAACTCACATTATATCACTATACCTGCAAAGGAAAGCAACAATACCTAGACCAGCAACTAAAGTCAGTAAGGACTTCTATTTGTGGTAAGTCCATAGATTACCATCAGGAAGGCATGTATGCATACACACACATACACAAACACACACACACACACACACACACACTGGTTTACATTACCAAGTAACAGATGTGATTATGTTTTTATTTGTATACAACAAAAAAATTGTAAATGTTTCTATTACTAAATATAAAAGCCTAATTTATACACAAAAGAAGTGGGAAATGGAAGACCACATGTAACTAAATACTGCACTTACTTACTTTATCTGAGATGCTTATGTACTGCTGTGAGTAGACAGGACAATCTTATCTGTTTCACTGAGCAAGATAAACTGACAAGTTTATCTGTTTCACTTAGAAAAAAATACAAATTCAAATGATAGGTCATGGAATTGTAGGTAATTCTCTACCTACAAGTTATAACAAAATAAGTTGTGTAGTTTACTAAAGAAGTAGGTAGATTTTCACAAGTTCAATGCAAATATTAAAGGCAACAATGTTAAAAATAAACATAAAAATGTACTCTTAAATCAGGTAGTAAAAAACATTCTCATTAGAAATACTGCAAGCTGTGTGTCAAATAATTGGATTTATGGATGTAAATATAAAGAAAATACCCTATATTCACTCAGGATTATTAAAATGCCAAGGAAGAATATTGTTCATGATAATCTTATCACTCTCTCCTGCATTCTCTGTGTTTCTCTATGAGATAAACTGTTCCTGCTTTGAATGCCTACTTTGGCTACTTTCCATCACAGGCCCTTCCTTGTAAAGAGAAAGTTGATTCCACAATAATGTGCCTCAGTTGTATAATGAGATGCTTTTACATTACTATGGAGGTTGCAGCACAATTGTGCATAAAGCATAATGGGCATATCACCTAAAGTAATTGCCAATTAATACACTTCTCATGAGCTTAGTACATTAGGACATATGTACTCAGGCTCTCCTCATAAGAATATTTCTCTTCAAGCTTTTGCATGTTACTTTTTTGACAACTACTGGTATGTTCAATAAATAGCCTTAATATGATTTTTAAACTACAGAATATTAAATAAAATGTTAGACTCTTTAAAATCACAGAATAAAATAATGAATCATCCCAATTACAAGACTATATACAAGTAATATACAGATACATACTTTTTACTATTAAATTTTCTAAAAAGACAATTATGCATAAAAGTACCCTGTCTGAAGATTTATCCATACAATGTTCTCTAGACCACTTTTTACACTTTTAAATAGTGGCTTCCTCACTTGGATGGGCATGCTAATTGTTCAACAGTGCTTTGGTCTAGATGGAAAATTTTCACTCAGTCATCAATTGTCTATAGAAAAATAATTTTTAAGAAAGAGATAATTTAATTAAAGAAATACTGTTTTGGGTGTTGGGCCTATTTTGACAAATATTACTTTAAAATGTCTTCCTAAAAATAAAAACTAGTAGAAAAGTTGAATTCTCATTTGTATTTAGAAGAATAGTGGATAATGATTATTGAATGAAAAATGAAAGCAAGTCCTACCACAGTTGGTTGTCCACTCATCAGACACTAAAAGACTAATCCTGATGACATTACACACTCTAGTCTCAGGACATAGGAAAATAAATATGGTACTATGACTGAAGCTTTCTTCATGCTGGCTTCCTTCAAAGTGCCAGAATAAGTTATGTAGTTTTTTGGGAGAGAATTGCTGTCAACAATCTTACTCAGTCATGGATCCAACCCTTGACACTACAAAGTAGGCAGACAAGATGTGATCACTGTAGTAGTAGTGGCAAGTCTATTATGAGAGTAACCAATTTTCTGATTGGAATTGAGAAGTGTTCCATTAGAGGAAAGTTGCATCTGATGATACAAACATGCTAGAATTCCCATGGCTGATGCAGTAATAGTGCCTAACAGGCTAGCTATAATTTTGCTTTTCCTCAATGTACATGATATATTATCAAAATACCTTATAAGTAACTGTAATTATCCTCATAGACTAGCACTGCTATCAGTGTCTTTTGGTTTAAAACAACTTTTTCTGTTTTAAGTATAAAGTCTTATAAGAGGTGAAAGTACTGAGAATAGGTACATTTGAATATTCAGCCCATAAATGGGAAATCTGTGTCACTCCCTGCAAGTCTTAAGAAACATTGTGGAAGAGAGAGAAATGAAAAACTGTGAAAAACAAAAGAATGGGTAGAAGGTTGAGGAAGAGTATGTTGTATATCACCACAGCACTCTTGACCTCACAGAACTGTGACTACTCACACAATATTCACTCCATATACATCCTGCCATTAAGGGATAAGAGGCTCATGAGAACCCACACTTCCATAAGGATATTTAGGTAGTTCATGGTAGCTTTGGGGGAAGAAGCATTTTCTTCACTGGTGTAACTGCACTCATGCTCTTGTAAAGAATCTCCCACCAAAGTCCTATAAACAACCATAATAGAACTCATTATGTCACCTAAAATGAAAATAAAAGATATGAAAGTGGAGTTAGTGGGGGAAAAGGAAGAGAACAATATGAGCAAAGGAGTACCAAAAACGTAATGAAGGATAAATATGATCAAAATTGACTTAATGTATACTACATGCTACAAAAATATTAAAATTTAACAATGTCCTACCAATGTACAGCTAGACTTTGCTTATAAAGTCAATTTACTTTTCATAATTGTACATCACTAAGAACATTGATTCAAATAAACATATATAAGTTAAAATGTTGCTTATAAAAGCATAAAGGCTCTTCAATTAATTTTATATAGATTAGGATCACAATTGGGCATTTCAGTATTTAGATTTGATTTGGTTAGCTATTGGGCTTAAGAGGTATGTAAATGAAAAACATAAAGAACATTTTCTTCATAATAAAATGGTTTCCTGAAAAGTTGGAACCTAATATAATTTCAAAATAACCAACATATATAGTTTTGCATAAATAATAGCAAAGAAAACATATTTTACTAATTCAGAAACCATATTTTACTAACTCAGAAAATGAGTTCCTGTAACCAAGTGATTTTATTTCCTAAACCCCATACAGTATTCAAAATACTTTGGTCAGTAATGTTTCTACCTTATTAAAACCATATTTCAACTGTGTTGTACATACCTATAATACTATCACTCAGAGGCTGAGGCTGGAGGATCACACATTAGGGCCCAGTATAGTAGAATATCAAATTTCCAGGAAAGCCTAGACAGTCTTCATATTAATAGAAAGAGAGATGGGAGGTGGAGGAAAGAGGAAGAGATAGGAGGGAGGTAAAGAAGGGAAGGGAAGGGGAGGGAAAGAATGGGAAGGGAAGAGAATATAAGGAAGGAAGGAAGGAAAGAAGGAAGGAAGGAAGGAAGGAAGGAAGGAAGGAAGGAAGGAAGGAAGGAAGGAAGGAAGTATGGAGGGAAGGGAGGGAGAGAGAGAGAAAAAAAGGGAGGGGAGCAAGCAGCATAAGGATTTAAAATGCCACACGTGCCCTTTCATCCTATTCCCATTACCTATGCACCTCTGCTTAGGTTTTGGCATATTAATTAGCAATTCTTCCAGACCACACAGTTTTGATAAGACTGCAAGAGCTCAAATTTATAGTTCAGTTGTGACTACAGCCTATATGCTCTATGAATGTTCTACGAACTGAGCAATATTGTTTTCTTTCTCTCAAGCAACTACAAGGACAATGCAAACCACGATCCACTCTACACAGAACTTCTAACCTAAAGAGTTGCTACAAATGAATTCTGAAACTTTACTACATTTTCAGACTATAGAAAAGGAAGCTCAAATTTTTACAAATTATTCCTATGCTTTAAATTTTTCTAAAACTGGATATTTACTGACATTCTAAATTTCTTTGGAAATATAAACTCATACATTTTATTTTGTATTTATTTACCACTCTCCAGTAATTTCTGTAGCTTTTTGTTTTACTTTTTCTCAAGTGAGGAATATTTTCAGAGATCTGAAAGTAGAAGCGAGCTATTAGAAACTAGGAATAGACTCACCAGGAGAATAGAGAGGAAGAGAAAATGGGATGAGTATATCAGATGTATGAAAGAATCACAAAGGAACATATTAATTTGTACTCAATATGCATACACAAAATAAAGTAACCAAATAGCATATATTGAAAATTTAAAAAATTACTAGGTTTGAAGTCTCACTTAAAATTACCTTCTCCACTAAAAGTTAATTTTTGCAGATTGGAAGTGGATCAAGGAAAAAGAGGTGGCAGAAAACATGAAAACAACACTTTGAAAATGACTAAAGCTCATATTGGAATTTATATCCAGCAACAGAGCTGCTCTGATCATATCCACACATCTTCTAGGTCTATGTGATCCAGAAGAATACAGACATGTCCTTAGTTCCTTTAACTGGATTCATTTAGTACACACTTTAAATCTGAACAATGACATTTAATTTGAGGGCAGCTGTGAAAAATCAGAGAAAGATTTGATAGAATGAGTCAGGGATGGGATACACCCAACTCTCAGGATAAAAGTGACTGAAGAGCAGCACAGGGAGGGAGAGTTCAGTTCAGTCAGTTGGATATCAGCTGAGAGTCACTGAAGTGAGTATAGTACAGTGGAGTTGAGTTCCTTAGTGAGTTCACGCAGTTCAGTTCAGTGCAGGTCAGCAGAGGCAGTAGATGCCAAAGAATAAGGAGCCAGAAGTTTAGAACAAATTGCCAGTTAGTTTGAGGCCAAGCAGCACAATTCAGTGAGAATCTGTGAGAAGACAGATTGAAACAGTCATCTTGGAGAGGCATCGGAGTCAGAACAGCTGAGTAGACACAGCCAGCCGGAGTTCATAAAGAACTAAAAGGGGTGAGCTTATCCCTCATAAGCCTCTCCCGGTCACAACTGGATCAGGTGAATAAAAGATACTTTTACAAAAGCTTCTATAGAAAAACAAATATAATGTGGCTGCAGAGAAGACTCAGTTAAGTGATCGTGGCACAAGCATGAGGACCTACATTGAGATCCCCAGGTGCAGTAGTGTGTAATTGTCATCTGAGCACTGGGCAGTTGCAGACTGGAGTACCCTGGGTACTTGCTGTGGCACTCATTCTAGACAAATCAGTGAGCCCTATGTTCATTGAGAGGTTCTCAATAAAAATATAAAATGAAAACATGGTTGAAGAGCTCACAAATGAATAAAAAATAAGAACATAAGTTATTTTATTTAATATGAAGCATTATGGAAAGATGATACAACTGTGAATACTCCCATGCAAGGGAGGACAATGAATATGCTAAAATCTGGTTATATGTAATGAAATTACTATGATCTCTTGACTAAAACAACAACATTGTACACTATGGAGATATTAATATTTCAGGAAATATACCAAAGGAACTCTCCTCTCACCCATAGATGAGACAGATGTTTTATCATCTGGCATCAGCTGGATATTCTGACTAGCACTTAAAGCCATTAGTATCTCAATTATAAACTCTCAACTTCTAAAATTAAACACAGAGTGCAAGATACTCATATGTGGCAAGGTCTCTGACAGTGATCCCAATTTTTTTCCTTAGGCTCAAATGCCTTATAAGCCAAAATAGTTCCTAAAATTAAAAAGACGTGAAAGGAGAAATAAGGGTGAAGATGGGTGTCAGGATGAGTAGTAGGGAGATCAGGGAGCACAATGGGGTTTGATATGATTGTAAGAAGTTATACCAATGTAATCATTGTCAAAAATAAAGTAGATTAACAAGTAAAGGGCCAAAAATACAACAGCCTGGATAATTTCCTGCCTTGGTTTAATTCTTTCCTATGACTTCACTTGTCTCTCTTCTTCCAGAATATATTCCTAATTGTGGCATTCTATAAGCATAAAAACATATGTGCATTAATTTCTGGGTACACTATAAATCACTGAAGTGATGCATGCAAAAACAGTTTTCAAATGATAGCTATGTAACATACCTTAAATAGGAGAACCCAGTGGACCTTCTGATTATTGCTCTTGTAGATGTGTAAGTATAACTCCATCTTTAAAAATCTCTAAATAATATTTTAAATGTTTATTTAATGTGCAGATATTAAGACTAAAGAAGGCTTATGCGACATATGGGGAGGGGGCAACGAGGAAAGGGGAAATCATTTGGAATGTAAACAAAGAATATAGAAAATAAAAAAAGATGAAAATCTTAATCCTAATTCACACAACCCCAAATTTTTCAGCTGCTTTTCTTCCCTCCACTATGCAGTCACAGCTGTCTAATACCCATAACTTTGGATGGAACTAGAAAATATCATCCTGAGTGAGGTAACCCAGCTACAAAAGCACACACATGTTATACACTTACTGATAAGTGTATATTAACCCCAAAGCTAGAATAACCAAGATATAATTCACAGACCACATGAAGCTCAAGAAGAAGGAAGACCAATATGTGGGTGCTTTGGTCCTTCTTAGGAAGGTGAACAAAATGTTCACAGGAGCAAATATGGAGACTAAATTTGGAGCAGAGACTGAAGGAAAGGCCATCCAGAGACTGCCTCACCTGGGGATCCAACCCATATATAGTCACCAAATGCAGACACTATTTTGGATGCCAAGAAGTGCATGCTGACATGAGCCTGATATAGCTGCCTCCTGAGGGCTGTGACAGACCCTGACAAATATGGAGGCAGATGCTTTCAGCCAACCATTGGACTGAGCAAGAGATCCTCAATGGAAAAGTTAGAGAAAGAACTGACGGAGCTGAAGGGGTTTGCCACCCCATAGGAAGAACAACAATATTCACAGCCAACCATGCACTGAGCCTGGGGACACCAATGGAAGAATTAAGGGAGGGACTGAAGGAGCTGAAGGGTATTGCAACTCCATAGAAAGAACAAAAATATCAACTTACCAGACACCCCACTCAAGAGACCCCAGGGAGTAAATCACCCACCAAAGAGTATACATGGATGGGTCCATAGCTCCACATATGTAACATAGGTTTGCCTCACCCAGAATCAATGGAAGGGGAGCCCCTTGGTCCTGTGGAGGCTAGAGAGGTGAGGCAGGAATGGGTGCGTGAATGTGAATGGGGTAGTACCCTCTTAGAGGCAAAAAGTAGGGGGTATAGGATGGGGTTTTGGCAGTTGGGAGACTAGGAAAGGTGACAATATTTGAAATGTAAATAATAAAATAACCAATAAAAAAGAAAGAAAAACTTATCCATAAATCTGTTTCCCATCTTCCTAACTACAATGAATTATACGTGACACTAGTAGTAGAAATCTTGATATATTATTTAATCCTGATTCATTTTTAATTTTATTGTGTCTTTAAGAGGCTTCACAGACATGATACTTTATTATAGAACTTAAAGAAGGAAATGAAATGTTCTAGCTCTGTGGAAAAGCAAATTACATCTCATAATATCTGATAAAAGCAATCTGTATAACTAGTATAAAAGCACATGCAAGAGTTCCCATAACCTCAGCTCTACCCATGTCACTCAGACTTTGGGTGTGTGCTTTTGTCTCATACCCCTCCCCTGCATTTGTCCTGAACTTCTCAAACTAAACAATTTGTAATTGGGGAAAATTAGGGCCTTAGGGAATGATAAAATCAGTTTCAACAATGTTCTTTAGTAGAATTAGTGGATAAAGCACTTAAAAGGTATAAAGGCCTCTAGTAATAGATAGAACCTGCTTTAATTTTAATCTGCCCTGACAGACCTCATATATAGATGAATGGGGATGGGTATTGGTGGATGTTATTTAAAATATGAATCTACTAATGAATATGAACATTATTTTAAATCATTATACCTATTCAAATGATTGTCTGCCTATATATTAATTTTCCCAGTCTCAAGAACAAATAAGTATCATATATTCATCATTTGATGAACATCTCCCTGTATTTCAGGTATACTTCTTTAGACTGTCTTGTAGGAAACCATACTTACTGAAATGAGTCTCTTATATATACTTCATTAAGGTAAGGCAACTAAAATCTTGTAGTTCTAAAAGCCTCTGTCAACATTTCTGTCTTTAAATAGCCTGTCATACCTGAACTGGGTTTTGTGCAGAGCAGTCCAGCATATATAAAAAATATCTGGTGTCAAGATACAGAAAGATAAACACAAAAACTGAAAATTGTGAACTAAATGTATAACCTGAAAGCCAAGAGACTGGGAACCAGACTGTTCTGCAGAAGTCTACATCACAGGACAGCAGTCTGAGAAACTTGAGTGAATAGTCCATAATACATCAGATTGATGAGAGCATAAGTCACAATATTAGTGTGTCTGGAGGAAATATGCGCAATCTTTCATGAACCTCTTGCATATTACCTGTTACATTTTGGGCTTTGTCTAAGAGTAAAATAACTGATAACTAGTTTACAAATCAATGTTTTAAGAACTTCAGTTATATAAATTGAAGATAAGCTCCAATATGTGCAATTAATTGGAGATAGGGCAAGAAAATCTATAGACTTGGTGTTTAGTATTCCCCAAGATTATCAAAATTTAAAATGAAAAATGCAAAATCATAAACCACTTTTAATGATGTCCAGATAAAGCACATTTTTTCTCTTTAGAAGAATTCTTGAAACGAGAATTCATTGGGCATTTAACTGGTCACAAGTGTGTTTTCTATTATACACAACTAATATAATGCTATGTATTTAATAAAATTTCATAAAAGTATATTTAAAGACAATTTTTGTATTGATAACTTGTATTCTGTGTGTGTATTGTATGTTTATATGAAACTCTAAATTGGAAATCATTCATTTATGAGTACATAATTCATACTCTCCGCATTTTATTAAATGTGAAGGAATTTTGATCATCTTTAATAAAAGTCATTATTTTATGACATTTTGCCTTGATAGATGTCCCCTGCTCTGTTGACAAATGAGTTCGGCATAAATACTGTAGAGGTGAGGTGTGTGCTTGTCCTTGGTCTGCTCAGGCTACAGGAGTTCTTTATTTAAAGAACGATACTGTCTCTGTCTTGTGTGTGACTCCAGGCTGCACAAGTTCCATTAGACAGTACACATACTTGCATCCAACTTCCTTACCTTTCTCCTCATTCAAATCCTGAGGCTATGCCTCAGCTCTTACACGTTGTTGTAGTTTCTTAGCAGTGCTTGTCTTAGTTCTGTGAATGGATTTCTGAAGGTCAAGTCAGCATAGTGAAAGTCACTGAGAAGATAGAGAGCAAGATAGAGAGCAAGTGTCCATCTGAGACAGTGTCTGAGCCCGTGAAATAGTACATTCTAAGACAGTTTTTTCTTTCAAAGGGTCCCCCTTTCTGCTAGGAGAAGCTTATGAAGTATTCCTTTGAAAAAGCACAAGAAACGTTTCATTTTATTTTTCTCTTCCAGGTTTGACCTAAACCCCAGAGTCCAATGTGGATCCATTTTTCCTTTAGGTTTTTACTTGCTGTGAAGTAAGTCTAATAAAAAAAAATCAAATTTCTGCTTGATTTGTCAAAAAAAAAATCTTAGGGCAACAGATCACTTGAAAATCTTCTGTACTTTTCTTTGGCATAAGGAATGGAAGGTAGAGCCAGGTAAAGCTTTATTTTTATTACTCCAATAGCTACTTTAGCATTAAAGCTGTCATTTTTCCACATTTAAAATAAGGATAAGTATAGACAGCTTAAATCTAAAATGCATCCTATGGGCTCATATTTAGAATGTTTGATCCCCAGGCGGTGGAATGATTTTGAGAAGTTCCTGAAACTTAAGGAGGTAGAACCTAGTTAGACAAGGTGAGTAGTCAAGGCACAGCCTTGGAGATTTGCTTTCCTTGGCCAGTTTCTACCATCTTTGCTTCCTGGTCCACAATAATGGACCTGACCCTGCCATCCTCCGGGAGTCTCCCGCCCATGGGAAGGTAGTGGTGGCAACACGGAGTAGGACTCTAGTGATGAAGGCTTTGAAGTCTGAGGGTCTCAGGGCTTTCTAACTGTACTAAAATGCTGATGATAACTTCTAAAATGTCCTAGAAACTTTCTTGCTCTTTCTGAGGGTAAAAGACTGCTGGCATAGGTGATTAGCACCTGTAGCCTATCAGCAGAGGATTAAGCAATGTGAACTGCTGTGCTCTAACTTTCAGCTTGCTAGTCAGAAGTCTTTGCAGAGAGAAAAATAGGACACTTAAAGAAGTGGTTAATGAGTTTATTACTAAGTTGTAAAAAGTTTCCTATGAAAGTTATCTAAGAGGGAAAAGAGGAAAGATCCTAAGTGGGGAAAGGGAAAAGTTCTTCTATTGGAGAAAGGTAAAAAGTGAGAGAGAGTGGGAAAGAGAGAGGAGAAGGAAAAGGTGTGTGTGAGAGAAAAGAGAGAGAGAGAAATAGTAGTAGTAGTAGTAGTAGTAGCAGCAGCAGCAGCAGCAGCAGTGCCCTTTCTCTTTTGTCTTCAGTACTTATACATCTTTCAGAATGCATGATCACATGTTACAAAGTTCATCACAAGTTCACACAAAATACCAAGTCATAAATTGAAATAGAAGTTTACAACAGAGAATGTTTACATGCATATCCATTAGGAGTAATTATCTAGATATTAACATCTATCACATGTCTTCTCTACAGGTTCATAGAAAGTTTAAAACCATAGCTAAGTAATAAGTGAAGTTTTGTATAGATAAACCCAGTCAATATTTTATCTTCTGTCCTAGTACCTATAATAAATTGTTAGTTTCCTTTTTATGAGCTTTGGTTAATTGTTTTACAACCTCTTGGAATGTGCTCTTGAGTAGGAGAAAGTCTGGTTGCCATCTAAGAGCAATTAACTTGTGACACTTGGGAGACTGGCAGAGTTCTCAATGCAGTTTGAGTATAGGAAAGGACCTAGTAGGAGTTCCATTATAAAAGAGCTTAATAATCACAGATATAATTTTAGGGATTCTTATAGGATCATCATTAAGACTTAAGTCATCTATTTGTCTACATAGCATCACTCTAAGAGTACATCTTTGTGGATCTGCAGAGATCTGTTCCAAAGGGGTGTGCCATTACTTATTGATTATTATATATGTATAATAATAATAGGAAAAGCATATTAATAGCAGGAATCTTTCCTAAAATTAGTCCCCAGTAGCCTTGCTGAATGGGGGCTCACCTGTCACAGATTATATAATAATCCGAGGCAGGCATTTCAGGATGATCATCTGCTAGTATATTAGCTTGACCCATTATGGCTCCTGACCTGACCCATTCTACCATGTCTTCCCCACCACACTGACTGAGCCCTTTCAAAGCATGAACCCAAATAAAAGCCACAACAGTTATAATGCAGACCTCTCACAAAAGTCAGTGTGTAAAATAGCATCTATATTTGAACCCATCTTGTAAAAGCCAGCAGATAAAGCAGGTGCTAGAAATCAAATCCGACTTCTCTACAAGAGCAGTACACATTCTTAGCTAGTAGGCCACCTCTTCAGCTGATACATGTATTGTTACCTTATTAATTTCAATGAGTTTCATACTTCTATGAACTCTTTTGAGTATAATGGGGAATGAAGACCATATTTATATAAAAAAAATCAGTTTCATAATAAACAAAGAGTACCTTCACAATAATTATGTCGATATTAACCTTTCAGTTAAGGAGAAGGAAACTGGTTCTTTAGAAGGTAGATATCTCACTGATCAGAACATCAAGAGCTGAAGTTTACACATGAGAACATTTCACATATTTAGTATGGCGTTATGCTAAACCAAGAATTCCGTTACTGAAAGCACATGGCTTTACTCTGCTCCAGTGAGAGATTAAGTTGTAGATGTTCAGACAGTATTTCCAAGATCACTTTTCCCTCCAAAGTTCTAGTAGATTTCCAAGACTCACAGCCCTTGGTGGCAAAATAAAAGCCCAAGTAAAATGTGCTAGTATAGGCTTGTAATACTGAACTCATAAAAGTTTAAAAAATATCAGGTGTTCAAAGCCAGCCTGTACTACAGAATAGAATCTTGTCTCCATGTTGTTTATTTTTTTATGTCCTGATATAGTGTTAACAATTAAAAAATGTTGTTATTGAAATTTTATTTCCAAATAAACCTGAAATGTTGATCTTCTATAATTATTTACCAAATTGTAAACTTGATAAATGTAGAGAGTTGTAAGATTGTTAGATGACATAGTGAGATATCCACAAATTTTTAAAAAATACTTGGGTTTATGAAACTACTTAGAGTGCCATTTTCCTGTGATCATTGCTTCCATGTTTCTTTGTCTGTGCTCCAGAGAGTATTTGCTCTTTTGTACTAGTGACACACAACCCAGCGGACCCAGGGCTTTCTGTGTAGAAATTTTTACCTAATATTATACCTTCTGGTAAATACCACATACCTTGGATTCATCAAGCTAGCCCAGCACAGGTCCACCACTCACAAGACACCTATACCACAGGTCCACGCTAAATACCTACTACATACCAAACCAATATTCACACAGGCCTACCACAGTATAGGATCATAACACCACAGGACACCCCCATCTTCCTTCCTTTCCTGCTTCCTTCCCTCTCTGCTTTCCTTCATTCCATTATTTTACGTTTCATTATTTAAATTCTTTCTTTAATTTCTGCAAGTTGTAACAAGATTCATGCCTGGAGCTTCCCATCTTTGTCTGCTCACCAAATTGTCTCTGACTTGACTGACCCATATCTCCATTCTGATTGCCACCTGGGTAAAGACGAACTCCATGGACACTGAACTTTTTATCCTACTCCTTCTGCTCACCATCTTCTGTTGTTACCAGTCTAAAGAATGGCTCCTAGTAGTAAGCCAAAAGTTGAGAAACAGTACATCAGCCCTCTTCCTCCCTTACCTTTCCTCATCCAGTACGTTAACAATAAACCTCCACCTCAGTATTATTTGAATCTGTCCTTGGTCCCTCTCCCACCCATCATTTCCTCAGTGCTGGAGAATACTTCCTAGGGTAGGTGGGGTACCCAATCCGGTTTGCCTACATTTCCTTTTGGCTCTTCTCGTGCATTTCTCAACACAAATACCTATCTCCCTTCAGTCCTGAGATCCTGAAACAGTTATCCCTTGCTCATAAGATGAAAGAAATGTATAAGATAAATGGTAGAATCTTCACTATCAGGTGTAGTCTGCAACCACCAAAACAGCTTCAGTTTAACAGGGAGCCACACAGTCCCTTTCCTTTCTTTTCCTTGAAGGGGACAGGAAGAGGCTACAAATCTAGTCTATCTGTGAACCATAACAGCAAAGGATCACTTATTTTGAAAAAAAATGCTCTGGAAGTATGAATTTAAGTTTAACACAGACTAACAGCCTCTACTGTCAGGACATACTGAATTATTCTTCTGGATGCCTTCACTAGGGCTGTACAATCTTGTCTTTGTGTAATTTTTATAATTTAGTCTCTGCTTTATCTTGAAGCCAATCTTTTTTTCTTTCCAGGAGCAACAACTTCCTCTCAGACATAACTTTTTTAATCTTATATTTCCTTTCCTCCTTTTTGCTTTTGAAGATTGACTGCTATATGCTTCAATTATTTCTCCCAATTTTTGTGATGTTTCCCATGACTCTGGAGATTTACAATCAGCTTCCTTTGTCTGGACTTCTATAGAATTTATACTTGGCTCTGCATCCTCTTGACACTCACTTGCTTTTCCAATTCTTAGTTGATTTTGCTCATTTGAGCAGCAGTGTCTTGTGTGTTATATACATACAATGTTTGAATGTACATACATATGTTTGAATGAATAAATTTTTTCTGTAAGCCAAGGAAAACTGATACTAACAGGAAAAGAAGACTACACTCTTCATGCATAACTTTCAGCAACATCAGTAAAGATGATAGCACAAGGCCTTAGTTTTTAAAACCAGAGATAAAGAAAAAACACTAAGAAGAACAATGGAACCATTTATCAGTTAATTAAATTCTGAAATTCATCATTTTTATATGCATATGATGTCCCTACTTCTATTCTAAGTTCAAGTGGATGACTGTCAATGCTGAATTCCAATCGAGCCTTTGTGAATGAGTAACTAGCTCAAGGTTGGAAGGAGATTAAACATGCTGCTTATGAGAGTCACAGTTAGTATCCTGGAAATTGTATGTATGACTAAAGGTCACTTGAGCATCCCAGAATTTGCATGATTTCAGCTTCTGGGAATATGCTCTTACATCCTAATGCTACTCTAATATCAGCTTGTTTTGAAAAGTAAGAACTATGCAACTGTAGGAAATGAAACTCCTTCAAGAACTTTTACCTAAAGCACAAAAGGATGTCACAAAAGTGACAGGCACCAAGAATTCATATATTAATACTGACAGTAAAGTCTATTTTAAGTGAAAGGGGCCTATACATCATATATATATGAAACCATGCTTTTATTTATGTTCAGTTTTATTCACAAAGAGGCATTCATATTCATTTAAATAAGCTAATGGCTTTTCATATAATTGAGTGGTCTCCATCCATGAGGTATCATAGAACTAGTATCTACACTCACATAAGAGTAAAAGTGTAGGTTTGTATGTGTAAACTGTAAATATCTACACAATATTATAGGTATTTTAAGAACTATATACACATGAAGTATACAGTTATGATTAATATAATCAATGTCCCCAAAAGCTCATGTGTTGAAATCTTTTGTCCACAGTTCATGGTGTTATTGGGTCATGATGGGGACTAGTTAGAGAAAGTAGGTTATTGGCAGTAAATCCGTAGGTTATTGGCAGTAAATCCTTGACAGATATATTATGTTCTCTGCCTTTTCCTTCCATTGGGCATCTATGAGATGAACAGCTTTTCTATCCCAGGTGGTCTCTCTGAGATGCTTTGCCTTGCCACAGATCCAAAGTGACTAGGTCAGGCAATCATGTATTAAAACCTCTAAAATTGTGAGAGAATAGATCTATATTTTTATAGGTTAATTATTGCAGGTATTTTGTAATAGCAACAGAAATCTAATGCCCTAATTAATTTTTTATTGCACTAAAGGGACATCATGACAAAGGAAACTCATTTTTTTTTTAAAAAAAGGCATTCAATTGATGACTTCCTTACAGATTAAGAAGGTGAATTCATGATCATCATGGCAGGGAACATGGAAACAAGAAGGTAGACATGGCACTGAGAGTAATCACTGATAGCTTGCATTTTACATAAAAGTTAGAGGCAAAGAACGAGAGATTGGACCTGGCATGGGCTGTTGAAATAGCAAAGCCAATGATTCCAAGTGATACACCTCTTCCAACAAGACCACACCTCCAAATTCCTCCCAAAACATTTCCACCAACTAGGAATCAGGCATTCAAATATATGAGCCAATGGAAGTCATTACCATTCAAATCACCACATTCTACTCCTGGGCTTTCATAGACTTGTAGGTATATCATAAAAAAATCCATTTAATCCAACTTCAGAAGTCCCCATAGTCTTTCACAATCTCAAAACTGTTTAAAACTCCCAAACTCAAAGTCTCATCTAAGACCAAAGGTAATCATTTAATTGTGAACTCCTGTAGAAGCAAAATGCAAATTATATACTTCCAGCATACAGTGGCATAAGCTGTGTGTTACCATTCCAAAAGGGAGGAAAGAGGCAAAGTGAGGGCACATTGAATCACATCCAACATACTTTGTCTCCTCTAGGAATATGATTTCTTTCTAACTTTCCTGGGTCTAATTATTTTTTTCCAGGTTCACTTTTACTTTTCCCATTAGTATTTCTTTTTTTTTAATATTTTATTTTCTATATTCTTTGTTCACATTCCAAATGATTTCCCCTTTCCCGGATCCCCCCTCCCCATATGTCCCATAAACCTTCTTCTCTCCATCCATTCTCCAATCACCTCCCTCCTTTTATTTCTCTGTCCTTATATTCCCCTCCAATGCTAGATCAATCCTTTCCAGGATCAGGACCTTCTCCATACTTCTTCATGGGAGTCATTTGTTATTCGATTTGCATGGGGTAACTCCAATTCTACCTCTTCAAAGAGCAACATGTTCAAAAAGACTAATGTATATGCTATAAAGTTTTACAAAGAAATACTTTGCATTAATTTTATAAGAATTTACACAGTCACTCAAAATGGGACATTATTAGACACTTAAGCAAGAGCTGTTGATGCTCTGCCTCTACCCTCTGATTCTTATCCTGTGAGCTGATGCAATACAAGATAGTAAAAAATATTTCCTGCATGCAAATTTCATCCTGTGGAATTTGATGCCATACAACATTGGATTTATATGTAGAATGAGGAAAGCCCACTCTTTTGGAGCCCAGAGATTCCGGGATGAGAAACCTCTTAGATTTTCATCTTTATCTATGTCTGTCTAAATGTCACACAAACATGGCTACTTTTAATCTTTGTGACCTAGAAGTAGCTCTGAACTTGATGTTCATATATTTGAAGTGTAGACATGTGGGGTTAATAGTCCGATGTCTTCCTGACATCTTGAAACATGACCTAAGGACTTAAGGAAGTCTATAGCACCAAGTGTACTTATATCAGTGCATCCGTTACACAAATGGCTATAAACCTTTATATTTCCCTACTCCAATTTTTCATACACATTTCTATTGGGAGATGGCAGCTTTTCACAGGAACACTGAGAAATGTAGGTTCATTTCTTTCTAGCTCTAGGGGGATCATGTCTCTGGTCTCTCTAGGCACCTTCACTAATTACAAATACCTTCACTTAAGAACGTGTACATATACATGCAACTAACAAAAATAATCTTTAAAAAATGAAAGTAAAGAAATACAAACCTATATGGGTTTTTCATACCCCACCATATGTTTTAAACATTATCATTCAGAGATAAAGGGAACCTCCATGTTCTTGTACTTCATAAGTTCAAGTACGCTCTACTGCACTGTCTGCATACGGAGAAAGGCCAGTGGAGTATCTAATCTGCTAATCAGTGACAAACCATCCTCGCTATAACAGCACATCTTTACCCATTTAAGATAAACATGACAAAAGAGGAGCAAACTAAGTTTGTAGAGGTACTAAGACTGTCATAATATTTGTTCTTGTTTAAAAAAAGTCTTTATTATTATTATATTCCCTGGACAGTTTAGGAAGACATAGTCATGATATTTTCCTATCTACTGACTTTAAACTGTTTTACACGGACCACTAAATGGAAGTGAAAAGATTCATTGGTCAGGTTACAAGCTTCCTGGCTCTTACACTCTGCCAAATAAGAACAGACAATGCAACATAGTCCTTTGTGTTTTCTGGAAGGATAAGGCACAGGTATACCCCATATCTGTCTTAGATAGCTTCAATACATCCATAATACCATTCTAACCTTTGGGAACCATAGATATTAACACAGTGTTAATTAATTTGTATGATATTTTTTGGATATAAATAAAAGTACTATTTATCAAAAATTCAACATAAAAATTGTTATGTAGTTACATAACAATTAGTAGGAAATTATAAGACAATTGCCTTAATCAAGGTGATGATATAATGCCTTTTCCTTCTTACACATCAATACTTAGCCTTCCTCATTACAGAGAGATGAGACAAGTTAAAAATAAAACCTAAACTCAAAAAAATCTGTACTCAGGCATTAAGTTACCCAGAAAATTACCTAGTACACTGGACTCTATCATCATAGCTATATTTAAGTATATGATTTAAGAAGAAGAAGAAGGAGAGAGAGAGAGAGAGAGAGAGAGAGAGAGAGAGAGAGAGAGAGAGAGAGAGAGAGAGAGAGAATAGCATTAATCTGTATGAGTTTTGCAAATCTTAACTCAGGGTTAAGAGACTTTTCAGACAGCAAACTTAAAAGAACACTTCTGAATGGCAAAGAAATTTCTAAACCTCACAGAGGTCACATCAGAAGTCTTAAGATTCAAAGATATGAAACAACCAAGATGTGGTCTAACTGACCTATGCCTTTGATCCCAAATAGGAGATTCTGTGATTGTGTGAGGTCTTGACCTCCAACTCCCTAATAGAAGAAGAAGTATTTAAACATAATATGGAAGGCAACAGTCAAGGTTAAATGGAAACAAACGGATAAGAATGCTCCTAAAAATATTAAGCTTCATTTGATGAACTCCATAAGTTATATAAACTATGGAAAGTTTATTTTCTTAATTATTAATCTTAAATCCTGGTGACTTCTCCTATGATTACTCTGGTTGCTCAAATTCCTGAATTACTCTCTGAATAAGGGAGAAAAGGCACAATAATGATGAGGCACTTAAAGAATAGTGTTTGAATACTGTTGCTATATGTTTCAAGTTAAGATGATTGTCACTAAAATTCTCTTTGATTTTTCCACTAATTTCATATAAAAATACAATGATAAAATAAATACCACTATTTAAATTTTTCTGCCTAATCTTAAATATCTTGCACATTATAGTTAAATGATTTATTCCTTTCCAAATGACATAAATTTTTATCACGTGTTATGATGTTTTAAAGTAGAAAACACATAGTTATATATGCACAACAGTTTAAATGTACAGGGATTCTCACAAGCTAAAGATGTGAGTCCTTTAACATGAAAACAAATATATCAGTCTAAATCATACAACCTTCAAAACAATACAAATATCATTTTACCTGATGCTGCTATTATGGTTGAAGAAATATATATTGTTCTTCTCTATATTCTATGACCAACCTTCATACTTTATATGGTATTAAACAATAAGAAAGTTCAGAGGCACAAGAGATTGGCATTAATTTGTCCAATGACTTCTTGTGAGATGTATATGTCCTGCTTAGGTTTTTCTCAACTTATCCCAAGAGTTATCTAGAAAGGGGAATCTTGTTTGAGAAAATGTCTCCATTAGTTTGTCTGTAGGACAGAAGAAAGTGTTTTCTTGATTAATGATTCATATAGGAAGTCCAGGTCACAGTAGAGATAGTCTTGAATTGTATAAAAAAGTAGGCTGAGCAAGATTTAAAAAGCAATCCAGTAAGCTGTGTCCTATGTTTTCTGATTCAGTTCCTGCCTCCACATTCCTCACCTTAAGTTTATGCTGTGACTTATCTCAATGGATATGGTATAACACGAATTATAAGATAGAATATATCCTTTCCTCCCCATGTGGCTATTTGCCATGATATTTTATTATAGCAGTAGAAACATTAAGTTAGAAATTAGTATCAGCAGTAAGGTATTGATGTATTATTTAGAGAAAGATTATACAAAGAGTTTAGAATTTTGAACTAGAGAACCATTGAGGATTTTGGAGCTTAATGTAGGAAGTTGGAAGCTAAACTACACACATGATAGAGGTCTAACTCATGGGACATATTTCCTCAAGGTCAGCACAGAGATTTTTGTGGACCAGAGAAGGTCAAAGGTGTCCCTCATAATGGTAGCCAAATTTGGTGATATATAAGAGTTTGCAAGGCGGTATTAGTTTTGAAGGCATGAGAAGGGTAAGAGAGATTAACTGAGGCTTGACATTTTGAGAAGCTAGGAGAAGTCATTGGTGAAGATGAAACCTTAGCTGATCAGAGGCAACACGATTGAAAGAGTCACAAGATAAAGTAAGCCATGGCATAATATAGTAGAGCTGGGGTCCCTGAAGAAAGCTAAGGAGAGGCTATTGGTAAAGCTGCAGTTTCATTTCAGTGGAGAGCTCATCATACTAAACATAATAATAGCATAGAACACCATTAAAGAGAGTTGCTAGTCAGAATATACTCTCTCCTTTGTCTTCCTAGCTTATTTTATTTATCTTCAAGGCCTAGCACAGATGTCACCATGATGCAACAGATATAACAACCTTCAAGGACAATTTTTCTTTGGGTATATATCTAAAGAACGCTGCCTTTATCTCTTAAATTGCAATATTTTTACTCTAGAACAGCCCAAAATATGGTAAACAAAAAAACAAGATGGATGGATTTTGCAGCTTAGCACTACTCTATATTTGCAAACTATTATACCATTGTAATTCATAAGATAGCAAAATATCAACACAAATATTGTTATTTTCTATATCGAAGTAAAAACATGACATATTTGGTAACTGGTATCCCTCAAAGGAAGAGTGGTTGCAAAAACTGTGGTATATCTACACAATGGAGTACTATTCAGCCATTAGAAACAATGAATTCATGAAATTCTTAGGCAAATGAATGGAGCTAGAGAACATCATACTAAGTGAGGTAACCCAGACTCAAAAGGTGAATCATGGTATGCACTCACTAATAAGTGGATATTAACCTAGAAACCTGGAATACCCAAAACATAATCCACACATCAAATGAGGTACAAGAAGAAAGGAAGAGTGGCCCCTTGTTCTGGAAAGACTCAGTGAAGCAGATTCAGCAAAACCAGAACGGGGAAGTGGGAAGGGGTGGGTGGGAGGACAGGGGGAGAGAAGGGGGCTTACGGGACTTTCGGGGAGTGGGGGGGCTAGGAAAGGGGAAATCATTTGAAACGTAAATAAAAAATATATCGAATAAAAAAAAAAGATTTCAGACTCGGTGCCGCTGGGCAGCCTTATGAAATCACAGCCATTAGAGTTGACTTATAAAGTGGGTTTATTTTTCAATGCTAGCAAGGTTAAATACTCTGTTTCTGACTCTGACCACTATATCCCCCTAGGAACTACTTAGTTTGATCATACACATATATATCACCGATTGGGGACATTAATTACACCTGTAAAAGTTCTTGCCACAGGCCTGATGTAATATTGTGAATGATATCCACAAGAAAGAATAGTGAGAGCAGTCTATAGGGAGAAATGTGTTTAATAACATTGCTTACCATTGCTCCCTCCCAGCAATACTATAAATAATGGCATTCACTTTGTTTCAGCATGATTTTTAAACTCCCTACACACAATATACTCCATTATTTCCTTTACCATAGATTGAGCAATCCCACCATTGACCCTGTTTGATATTTTACTGTCTAGGGTATCAGAAATTTTTACCAGAGAACATTGATACAGCATAGATTTTCTCTTCCCAGAAGAATATTAACAATAACAACTGGTTTAATTTAGGCTGCATATGAAAAGAGTACAGACAGAAAAAGAAGATACACAGAGAATTCTAATAAAACATTTAAAACAAGTTAGAGGGAATGGAAGAAAGACTCCCTTCTCAAAAAAAGTCTTGGTTTTTTGTTTTGTTTTGGGTTTTGTTGTTTTGTACCCAGTCCCCTCCAGACAACACAGGGTTTTCAAAGTAAGAGATAACTTCTGGGCAAACACCAAATTATTTGCTCTTTGGATAAAATGTGGACTACAGGTAAATTTGAGATTTAGAAAGTTTAGTAGACTCTTTCATTACTTTTAAAGCTTCAAAAAGAGTTAAGACAGTTCATTGAGACTTCCACAACTGGAGGGGAAAGGGAATTCTTTTCTTTTTTTTAGTTGGTTATTTTATTTATTTCCATTTCAAATGTTATCCCCTTTCCCAGTTTCCCCTTTGCAAGCCCCCTCTTCCATTCCCCCATTCCTCCTGCCTCCATGAGGGTGCTTCCCACCCACCCACTCACCCACCCACTCACTCACTCACTCCTTACTGCCCTAGCATTCCTCTACACTGGGGCATCGAGTCTCCACAGGACCAAGGTCCTCCCCTCCCATTGATGCCAGATAAGGCCATCCTCTGCTACATAAGCAGCTGGAGCCAGGGGTCCCTCCATCTGTACTCTTTGGTTGGTGGTTTAGTCCCTGGAAGCTCTGAGGGATCTAGTTGGTTGATATTGTTGTTCTTCCTATGGGGTTGCAAACCCCTTCATCTTCTTCAGTCCTTCCCCTAATTCCTCCATTGCAGTACTAAGTGCTTCTTGGCATTTCCAATAATGTCTGGTTTTGGTGTCTGCAGATGGGATGAATTCCTAGGTGGGGCAGTCTCTGGGTGAGCTTTCCTTTAGTCTCTGCTCCACTCTTTGTCCCTGAATTTCCTTTGGACAGGAACAATTCTGTGTTAATATTTTTGAGATGGGCGTGTGGCTTCATGCCTTAACTGGGGGCCATGCCTAACCTCTGGATATGGCCAGCACAGGTTCTCTCTTCTCTTTGTTGGGTATTTCAGCTAATGCCATCCCCGTTGGGTCCCGGGAGCCTCTTGCTTTCCTGGCATCTCAGACTTTCTAATGGCTACTTCCAGTTTCTTGTCCCCCACTGCTACACACCACTGTTCAACTTCCTGACCCTCTGTACTTTTCCCCCCACCCGGTCTCCTCCCTCACCTGAGTTCTAAGAATAGCAAGAATATGTCTCTTAGACCCTCTTAGCTAGAGAAAAGATTTTCCAAGATCTTAAGGGTGTGCTTTCTTGATTTTCTTGCCTGAACATGAAAAACACATGACATAAAAACTTCTTTAGTGACTCAGGTAAAAAAGTACTATCTCAGAAAAGCAATGTAGACATGGACCTATTTCAAGAAACAATTTTTCAACTTAATATGTCTGATTAATATCTGAAATAATTGTATCAACCCTTAACATAAGAATAAGAGAGTGCAAATAAAAATATACCAAAGTCTATTTATTATTACTATTGTTATTTACTATTATTATTTTGTTATTTTGACATGATAGAATAATTATATTATTTCCCCCATTTCCTCTCTCTAAATTCTTCCATGCATACTTCTTTGCCATCTTTCAAATTCATGGCATATTTTTCATTAATTATTGTAATGTGCACATGTATATACATATATATGTATACGCATATAAACATTTTTATTTCTTCTCATATATAAACAGTTTTACAAAATTCTCACTTTCTATAATGTTATTTATATGTTGTCAGAGTTAACCATTTCTATGAATAACCAATTAGTATGCTTTTCCTTGGTTAAATAAGACTTTTTCTCCATTTCCATCATTCATTAGTTGCTTATAGATCTTTCTATAGGGTTGAGCTTTCATGGACTTCCTCCAGTCCAAATTTAGCATGCCTATTGCTATTAATCTTTTTCAGCTCATATTTAGGTAGTTATATCGATGAGAATTTCTGGATGTAGTTTCTGATGTTAGTAGAAAACACAGTTTCATATCAAACTACCTATCTGATAACTCTGACTCCTACAGTTTGTCTACCTTTCTTCTACAATGTTTCCTAAACCTGAGGCACAAGAATTATTTTGAAAATACAGTTTATGAGAACAGACTCCACAGCTCTGAATTTTGTTTGGTTGTGTCTTTCTCTAACCTTCTCTAACTATTGAAAAGTGATGTTTCCTTCATGAGGGGTAAGGACTCTGCTTATCTGTGGGTGTATTAGTCAGGGTTCTCTAGAGTCACAGAACTTATGGGTAGTCTCTATATAGTAAGGGAATTTGTTGATGACTTACAATCTACAGTCCAACTCCCCAACAATGATCAGCAGCAGCTGTGAATGGAAGCTCAAGTAGCTAACGGTTACTCAGTCCCACCAGGCAAGCAGGAAAGCAAGACAGTCCGAGAGAGAGAGAGAGAGAGAGAGAGAGAGAGAGAGAATCTTGCTTCTTCCAATGTCCTTATGTAGGTCTCCAGCAGAAGGTGTGGCCCAGATTAAAGATGTGTGCCACCATGCCTGAATCTGGTACTTGCTTTGTCCAAGATGACCTTGAACTCAGAGATCTCCCTGTCTTAATCTTCTGGGATTCAGAGCCACTATGCCTCAAGATCTCCAAGACAAGATCCAGGTCAGAAATTTATATCTCCCAGCTTCCAGATCAGGACCACAGATGAGCCTTCCAATTCTAATTGTAGTTTGTTCCAGAAATAGTCATGTTGACAACCAGGAATAGCCACTAGAGTGGGTATAGGACAAATCATTATAATGTAGTCATGGATTATGCTAGTTTAATAAAGTTGGGGTTGTAGGCTCTCTTCCAAGATCGATGACTTCACTATCCCTGAATAGTTGGCCATGTTTCTGGTACAGGGCATGACTTTCCTCTTAAGTGGGTCAAAATCCAATTAGAGAGCTGTTGGTTACTTCAAGGTATGTGAGCCAGTATTGTACTCTTAGAGTTATCATGCATGTATAATATCTGGGCAGGATTGCTGGTTGCTTCCTTCCTTTTGGACACTTAAATGAAAGCTTCTGGTACCAGGAAAGCTGAACTTCAAAGAGGAGGCATTAGGGTCAGTCGCAACTCAGGATTCACTGTTTCCTGTACCTTAAAGGCATGGTAGCCTAGACTGGCTGCTGTGGTCTTTTAAGACTTGGAATGCATTGCTCCAAGCTCTTTTGGCTGCTGAAGTTCCAATGAAAAACCAACTGTTAGTCTGCTTGGTTTGCCTTTATATGTAACTTGTATTTTTTCAGTATTCTTTCTTTGCTGTGTAAAAAAGTGGTTTAACTATGATATGCTGTGGATATCGTTACCTCTGGTCTTCTCTGTTTGATGTTCTATTTGCTTCTTCTATCTGTATGAGTGTATATTTCTTTAATTTGGAGTAGTTTTCTTCTATGACATTGTTGAAAATCTGATCTATGCCACTGTCTTTGAACTTGTCTCATTCATCCATGCTTATTGTTCAAATGTTTGCTTTCTGGTTCTTTTTCTTCATGACGTTGCACAATTTCTACGTTTTCTTTTCTGTTTGTTGAAATTTATTTTTCATATCCCTTGCTTATTTCATCTACATCCTCTACTTTATCTTCAAGACCTAGTCATCTTTTAGATTCATTCTAGTTATAAGATTTTTTTTTTGAATTTTCTGGTTGAGGTGTTGGGTTTTTCGATTTCTTCTTCATTTCAGCTTGAGACTTCTTCAATGTTGCTATCACTTTATTTAAGTCTGCTTTGACATCTCGGTTTGTCTGTATAGTTTCTATCAGCCTATGTTTATGTTTTCTTGGACACCACTCAGGCATTTATTCTCCTCAAGTTCTCCCTCTTTAATTTTATTGAGCATTTTCTTTAAGTCTTCTTTAAACTCTTGGAGCTATTTGCTATAATCTATTTGTTCTTTTACATTCTTTTCCCTTTGGCTCATAAATATATTTATTGTCTAATTATGTCTACAGATCTAGTAGGTTTAGGGGAAAAGATACTGACTCAACATTTCATATTTTTGGTATTTTTGTGATGCTGGATGGGCATGTCAGCTTCTTTTGTCAGTTCTAATCTGATAACAGAGCAGATTAGTGCACAATAGAGGATGTGTGGGTGGGTTAGGTTTAGAAGTTGGAAATTACTTGCATGGAATGAAGTTAGGTGGACAGATAGGGCTGGACTGCTCTGCAGGATTTACCTCCTGGTCCTAGCATAGAGTGTGGGGCTAATTTTCGATAGGCAAAACGTTGGATATGATGGGGGTTGGGCCTGACACATTTATATTGGTTTTGGTGAAGACAGGTCTTATTACATTAAGCCTAGGCTAATTAATATTGTGTGGGAAGGGAGCATGGATGGGAAAGGTTAGGGGGACTCACTAGACTATACCCTGGAGAAGGATGTGGGAGAGATGGCTGAATGAAGAGGTGGTGTGCTCTATTGCCAATTAAGGTGTGTCATGAAGGAATCTGAGGAATGAGTTGAAGTACAGGCAGGTGTGACCAGACTAGGCCAGGCACTGGATGTGAGACCCAGGCTAGACCTGTTGCATAGAGAAGGGTGCATGTAGAATAAGAGTAAGGGATCTTACTGGGCTACACCCTCCAGAAGGATATGCAGTGTGTTTTGGGTGGAGAAATATATGAAGTGAAAACTTAAGGATTCTTTGGATAATCAGTTGTGTTGGATGCTGCTTGCTGGGACATACATATGAAGGTTTTTTTTCCTGAAGTGCACACAGGTGAAAGACTAAGGCAGACTCATGAAGGAATGTTTCATTGACACAGACATGGAAGAGAGGATGTGCTGTTAAAGCAAAACCAAGATAGGACACGTGATAAAAGATTCTTTGCTAATAACATGCATGCATTGTTCTGCCTTGCATTGAATAATCGGGAGTCCACGTACTCAGGCTGATTGGATGCATGTGCTGAGGCAAGACAACTGTTAAGGCAAGGCCTATGCTGAGGGAAGGCTCATGGTGTTTGGAGGGTATAAATAGGACTCGATGCAGTGACGGAGTCTGAGCTTGACTGGCTGATACTACTAGCTGTGCAATGGTTGTGGGTCCCATGTCTTCACTGATCTTTGCTTCCCTGAGAGTGGTACAGCAAAGAACATCTCCTGGCATTCCTGCCGGTCCCCTCTGTTGACTGGAGCCAAGGCTGAAGCCAAGCTTTCTCTGCTAGGTCATTTCACCACTGTTGCTAACTCGATCCTACTGAATTAGGCTGCTGGTGTATCCATAAAGTGTTTGCCAGAATATTGAGCTGCCGCTGCTAACCTGTGAATTGAACTGCCAATTTCCCGCCAACAGAGATGGGAGCTGCTCCAAAGAACCATTCTAAAAATGTCCATTTTCCCTGGTATCCTTTCTTTTCCATTACATCTGGTAGGTGGTGGGCTACAAGGGAGGTTAAAGAATTTAAGAACCATCACAAAAATAAAATTTGACCTAGAAAACTGGAATACCCAAAACATAATCTACACATCAAATGAGGTACAAGAAGAACAGAGGAGTGTCCCGTTGTTCTAGAAAGACTCAGTGAAGCAGTATAGGGCAAACCAGAACAGGGAAGTGGAAAGGGGTGGGTGGGAGAACAGGGGGAGGGAAGGGGGCTTATGGGACTTTCAGGGAGTGGGGGGGGCTGAAAAGGGGAAATCATTTGAAATGTAAATAAAAAATATATCGAATTAAAAAAAAGAAAAAATAAAATAAAATTTGAAAAAAAATTGAAGCTAGGTGTGTGTGTATGTGTAAATAACATATATGAAAATATACATCAATATTTTGTGTGTGTGTGTGTATGTCTGTCTGTCTGTCTGTCTATCTGTCTGTCTGTCTGTGTGAGTTATGTGCAAATGACTGCAGATGTACACAGATGTGAGCACTATGGATTGTATGAAACACAGGACTTGGCTGCTGAGTATCAAACTTGGGTCTTCAGCAGGAATAGGAAGTGCTCTTTACTGCTGAGCCATCTCTCCAACCCAAATTTCAGCTATGTTACATATCTATAAATAGGTCCTCAGTTGTGAATATGGGGCATTGATTCTGGGAGAAAAAGTATAGCTCCATCAAGTTAGGGGAAGGACTGAAAGAGCTGAAGGGGTTTGCAACCCTATAGGAAGAACAACAATATCAACCATCTAGACCACCCCCACCATAGCTTCCAGGGATTAAACCACCAATTTAAGAATATACTTGAAGTGACTCATGGCTCCAGCTGCATATGTAGCAGAGGATCTATATCTCTGGCATCAGTGGGAGGGGAGGCCCTTTGTCCTGTGACAGCTTGATTCCCTAGGGGAATGCTATGACAATGAGTCAGGGATGGGGTGGGTGGGTATGGGAGCCCCCTCATAGAAGCAGGGAGGAGAGGTGATGCAACAGGAGAGTTGTGGAGGGGACCAGAAAGGGAATGACATTTGAAATGTAAATAAATTAATTAATCAATAATAAAAGAATGTGTAGTAAATGCCAAGGAGCAGAACTGGCCCTCCATGAGCACATGTCTCTGTAACCAGAGCATAGAATTCCCTGAGCCCCACTGGCATCAAGCAGGGACTACTACTGTTCTCCTTCCTTTTACAACTTTTTAATGGTCTTGAACATTCAGTGCTGAAGGTGTGGGAGGCAGGCAAATTGTCTTTTTATTTTTGCAGATCTTCTGATAAAGTAGCATCTTAATTAATGAACCTAATTCACACATGGGTTGATGAGGAGATAAAAGTCTATACTTTAAATCTATTGTGCTAAAGTAATGATTCAAAGCACTGAAAATCTTGAGAGGAGCTGGGTATATTTCGTATTGGGATGGAAAGGCACCATTGAGGTCTATTAGAGGAATGTGCCAGTGAGTCTCCAGAGGTACCTCTAACAAAGAATGACACTTAACACTCACCATTTTGTTGGACACTTCCCACATTGAATTTTACTTGACGTGTATTCCATAACATGCAGCAAAAATTAACCTCTATAATTTCCAAGGCTACATATTGCAGCCTCTTCCTGCACTTTTTGGAATGTTTACAGTTAGCATACTTCATTTAAGCATCCAGAACCATGCTGTGAGAAAATGAAGTATAAACTGCTTAGAAATGTCAAGTGCAGGTGTGCTGGTAAACAGTCCCAGCTGACTTCCCAGGGAGCAGAGAACATCATCCACTAGCCACATGAATCAACCACCAGTCAGAATCAATGCATGCACTTCCAATATGAATTGAAAATCAGATGAAACACACAAAGCAAAAAGCCACTGTACACATAGAATTGTGCTAGGGTCTGGCTAACAAATTTTTATCTTAACCTTATGTACAACATCCTGTTTTCTTCTCATAGATATAAGACAAGTATATTGGTCCTTGAGAGCTGAATATTATGTTTTTTTTTAAATCAAATACTCTTCTTTTAAAGATTTATTTGTAGTTTTTATGTGTATGTATAGTCCCTCCGCATGGAAGTACATGTACCATATGTATGCCTGGTATTCAAGAATGCTAGAAGATATCCCAGAACTGAAGTTATAATCACTTGTGAGCTATATGGGTGCTGGTAAGAAAATACCATTTCTGTACAAGTACAGAAAATTCTCTTACTGAATAAGCCATCTCTCTAGATTCATATTGGAGATATTGCTCAGTGGATAAGAGTATATACTGCTGGTCGGGCGGTGGCAGCGGTGGTGGCAGCAGTGCAGCAGTGGCTGGTCCAGCTAAAGGGCCATCAGCAGTGGAACCAAGGCGACACAGGGTCCAGTTAGGCCTGGCGCCCACGACCACTGACCTTCTCTGGCCAGCAGGCTGCAAGCAGCTGCCGATTTGCAGTGCCTTTTGCTGCACAGAAGCCACTTCAGAACTCGGCCTCCTGCCAATCAGGAGAGGCTCACCTCCATCTTGGTTTCGGACTCCAGAGAGATCAGACAGATTAAGGTACACAAACATAACCTGAGGCCAACATCGCGGGGCTCTGAGCCCGACGAGCGTTGGCCTGCACCCAGGCCCTGGGCTGTTGAGGGGGCCATCAGGGTGCCAACCCAGCCAGGAGGCTTTTTTGCCCTGGCCTGCGCGCGCACTGCCATTTTGCCTACAGGACCCAGAGTGCTCGGGAGGGCAGAGACGGCTAATAAGCATAGCCTGAGGCTAACAAAGCGGGGGTCTAGGCCCCAACAGGCCCTGGACTGACCCCAAGAACTGGGCGGCTTGGTGGGCCATCTGTGTGTCAACCCACCCAGGAGGTTGTTAGCCCAGCAGACTCTCCTTGCGCTTTCGGGGAACGAGAACACGCACGCCCACCATCCTGGTCACCTGGGGGACCCCATTGACAGTCATAGCCTGAGGGGAACTTTGCTCAGACCTTGGCCTCCCAGGCTTTTGCATGGACCCAGGGCCTGGGCAGCCAGGCTAACCTTGTGTGCGCCAGCCCAGTTGGGGGATCAGCTGCCCAGCAGAGTGATCAGCACGCGGGTGAGGTCCTGGCAGCGTACACCATCTGCGCTTCCTGGGGGTGCACACGGGCTCCATCTGGTTCACAGACACAATCTGGGGCAAAGCACACTAGAGCTGCAAGGGCACCCAAGAACACAACAGCAGGCCAGTGGGGAGAAGTCGGTGTGCTCCCGTGAATCCAGCAGGCCCCAGCGGGAACCTTCGGGTGCCTGCTTTGGGATCTGAACGACCAGGGCCACAGCGCTCAGTCTCCAGGAAGTGCGGGAGACCCGGTGTGCACCCAGAGACAGTCTGGGAGCTCACAGCTCGGCTTGCTCCTGTGGCCCAGAGCTTGGATCCCAGTCCTGAGGCCTCTGGCAAGAGCCCTCAGCTCAACTCTCTCCACTTCTGGATCCAGATTAGCCTGGGCAGCAAAACCACATCTCCAGGTCCTGCAAGAGGCAAGAGAGGCTTCCGGGCGGCCAGCAGGGAAAAGTCAGTGTGCTCCGGTGAACCCAGCGGGCCCCACCGGGAGCCTTCGGGTGCCTGCTTTGGGATCTGAACGACAAGGGCCACAGTGCTCGGTATCCAGGAAGTGCGGAAAAAAAGGTGTGCACCCAGAGGCAGTCTGGGAGCTCGCAGCACAGCTTGCTCCTGCGGCCCAGAGCTTGGGTCCCAGTCCTGAGGCCTCTGGCTGGAGCCCTCAGCTCAACTCTCTCCGCTTCCAGATCCAGATCAGCCTGGGTGGCAACACCCAGGTCCTCTCCAGGTCCTGCAAGAGGAAGGAGGGACTTCTGGGCGGCCAGCAGGGAGAAGTCAGTGTGCTCCGGTGAATCCAGCAGGCACCAGCGGGAGCCTTCGGGTGTCTGCTTTGGGATCTGAACAGCCTGGGCAACAGCACCCTGTCTCCAGGCAGTGCAGGAGGTAAGCTGTGCACCAGAGGCCACCTGGGAAGGGGCAGCTTGCACTGGTGAGTCCAGCACTGACAAGACCAACTAACATCAGTGAGAACTAGATGGCAAAAGGCAAACGCAGGAATGTCACTAACAGAAATCAAGGCAATATGGCAACATCTGAACCCAATTCTCCTCTACCAGCATGTCCTGGATAACCCATCACACCAGTAAAACAAGATTTGGATTTAAAATCACTGGTCATGATGCTGGTACAGGAACACATGAAGGACATACTTAAAGTAATTCAGGAGAAAATGGATCAAAAGTTAGAAGCCCTTGCAAGGGAAACACAAAAATCATTGAAAGAAATCCAGGAGAATACAAAAGCAAACAATGAGGAAAAGCAAAAAACACTTAAAGAAATACAGGAGAAATTTGGTCAACAGGCTGAGGTCATGAAAGACGAAACACAAAAATCTCTTAAAGAATTACAGGAAAGCACAAACAAGCAAGTGAAGGAGCTAAGCAAAACCATCCAGGATCTAAAATCAGAAGTAGAAACAACTAAGAAAACTCAAAGGGAGACAACTTTGGAGATAGAAAGCCTTGGGAAGAAATCAGGGGACAGAGATGCAAATACCAACAACAGAATACAAGAGATAGAAGAAAGAATCTCAGATGCTGAAGATTCCATAGAAACCATGGACTCAACAGTTAAAGAAAATGCAAAATGCAAAAAGCTTGTAACCCAAAATATCCAGGAAATCCGGGACACAATGAGAAGACCAAACCTAAGGATTATAGGCATAGATGAGAGTGAAGATTTACAACTTAAAGGGCCAGCAAATATCTTCACTAAAATTATGGAAGAAAACTTCCCTAACCTAAAGAGAGAGATGCCCATGAACATACAAGAAGCCTACAGAACTCCAAACAGACTGGACCAGAACAGAAATATTTCCCATCACATAATAATCAAAACACCAAATGTTCTAAACAAAGAAAGAATACTAAAGGCAGTAAGAGAAAAAGGCCAAGTAACATATAAAGGAAGACCTATCAGAATCACAGCAGACTTTTCACCTGAGACTATGAAGGCTAGCAGGTCCTGGGCAGATCTCATGCAGACTCTAAGAGAACACAAATGCCAGCCAAAACTACTATATCCAGCAAAACTCTCAATCACCGTAGATGGAGAAACTAAGATATTTCATGACAAAACCAAGTTTACCCAATATCTATCCACAAACCCAGCCCTACAAAGGATAATAGGAGGAAAACACAAGGAGGGAAACTTCACCCTGGAAAAAGCAAGATAGTAACCTTTCATCAAACCCAAAAGAAGTTAAGCAATCAAATTTAAAAAATTAACGTCAAAAATGATAGGTAGTAACAATCACTATTCCTTAATATCTCTTAACATCAATGGACTTAATGCCCCAATAAAAAGACACAGACTAACTGACTGGATACGTAAACAGGACCCTACATTTTGCTGCTTACAGGAAACACACTTCAGGGTCAAAGCCAAACACTACCTTAGAGTAAAAGGCTGGAAGACAATTTTACAAGCAAATGGTCTCAGGAAACAAGCTGGAGTAGCCATTTTAATAGAAGATAAAATTGACTTTCAACCCAAAGTCATCAAAAGAGACTCTGAGGGACACTTCTTGCTGGTCAAAGGAAAAATACAACAAGAAGAACTCTCAATCGTGAACATCTATGCTCCAAATGCAAGGGCACCCTCTTTCGTAAAAGAAACTTTATTGAAACTCAAAGCACACATTGTACCTAACACATTAATTGTGGGTGACTTCAACACTGCACTTTCCTCAATGGACTGATCAGGAAAACAGAAACTAAACAGGGACACAATGAAACTAATTGAAGCTTTGGACCAATTATATTTAACAGATATATATATAGAACATTCTATCCTAAAGCAAAAGAATATACCTTTTTCTCAGCACCTCATGGTACCTTCTCCAAAATCGACCATATAATTGGTCACAAGACAGACCTCAACAAATATAAGATCGAACAAATCCCATGCCTCCTATCAGATCACTATGGAGTGAAAGTGGTCTTCAATAGCAACAAAAACAATAGAAAACCCACATACACGTGGAAACTGAACAATATTCTACTCAATGATACCTTGGTCAAGGAAGAAATAAGGAAAGAAATTAAAGACTTTTTAGAAAACAATGAAAATGAAGACACAACATACCCAAATCTATGGGACACAATGAAAGCAGTGCTAAGAGGAAAATTCATAGCCCTGAGTGCCTCCAAAAAGAAAATGGAGAGAGCAAACATTACCAGCTTAATGACACACCTGAAAGCCCTGGAACAAAAAGAAGCTATTTCACCCAGGAGGAGTAGAAGGCAGGAAATCATCAAACTCAGGGCCAAAATCAATCAAGTAGAAACAAAGAGAACCATACAAAGAATCAACAAAACCAGGAGCTGGTTCTTTGAGAAAATCAACAAGATAGATAAAACCTTAGCCAGACTGACCAAAGGGCACAGAGAAAGTATCCAAATTAACAAACTTAGAAATGAAAAGGGAGATATAACAATGGAAACTGAGGAAATCAAAAAAATCATCAGATCCTACTACAAGAGCCTGTACTCAACACAACTGGAGAATCTGGAGGAAATGGACAATTTCCTTGACAGATACCAAATACCAAAATTAAATCAGGACCAACTAGACCATCTAAACAGTCCCATAATGCCTAAAGAAATAGAAGGAGTCATAGAAAGTCTTCCAACCAAAAAAAGCACAGGACCAGATGGTTTCAGTGCAGAATTCTATCAGACCTTCAAACAAGAGTTAACACCAATACTCTTCAAACTATTCCACAACATAGAAACAGAAGGAACACTACCCAGTTCCTTCTACGAAGCCACAATTACGCTGATACCAAAGCCACACAAAGATCCAACAAAGAAAGAGAACTTCAGACCAATTTCCCTTATGAACATCGATGCAAAAATACTCAATAAAATTCTTGCCAACCGAATCCAAGAACACATCAAAATGATCATCCACAATGATCAAGTAGGCTTTATCCCGGGAATGCAGGGTTGGTTCAATATACGGAAATCCATCAATGCAATCCACTACATAAACAAAATCAAAGAAAAAAACCACATGGTCATTTCATTGGATGCTGAAAAAGCATTTGACAAAATTCAGCATCCTTTCATGCTTAAAGTCTTGGAGAGAACAGGAATTCAAGGCCCATAACTAAACATAGTAAAAGCAATATACAGCAAACCGGTAGCCAGCATCAAACTAAATGGAGAGAAACTTGAAGCAATCCCACTGAAATCAGGGACCAGACAAGGCTGCCCCCTTTCTCCTTATCTTTTCAATATTGTACTTGAGGTACTAGCTCGGGCAATTCGACAACCTAAGGAGGTCAAAGGGATACAAATCGGAAAGGAAGAAATCAAACTATCATTATTTGCAGACGACATGATAGTTTACCTAAGTGACCCAAAAAACTCCACTAGAGAGCTCCTACAGCTGATAAACAACTTCACCAAAGTGGCAGGTTATAAAATCAACTCAAGCAAATCAGTGGCCTTCCTATACTCAAAGGATAAGCAGGCTGAGAAAGAAATTAGGGAAATGACCCCCTTCACAATAGCCACAAACAGTATAAAGTATCTTGGGGTGACTCTTACCAAACATGTGAAAGATCTGTATGACAAGAACTTCAAGACTCTGAAGAAGGAAATGGAAGAAGACCTCAAAAAATGGGAAAACCTCCCATGCTCATGGATCGGTAGAATCAATATAGTTAAAATGGCCATTTTGCCAAAAGCAATATACAGATTCAATGCAATACCCATCAAAATCCCAACTCAATTCTTCACAGAGTTAGAAAGAGCAATTATCAAATTCATCTGGAACAACAAAAAACCCAGGATAGCTAAAACTGTTCTCCGCAACAAAAGAAAGTCTGGGGGAATCAGTATCCCTGACCTCAAGCAATACTACAGAGCAATAGTGTTAAAAACTGCATGGTATTGGTACAGTGACAGGCAGGAGGATCAATGGAACAGGATTGAAGATCCAGAAATGAACCCACACACCTATGGCCACTTGATCCTCGACAAAGAGGCTGAAAACATCCAATGGAAAAAAGATAGCCTTTTCAACAAATGGTGCTGGTTCAACTGGAGGTCAGCATGCAGAAGAATGCGAATTGATCCATCCTTGTCTCCTTGTACTAAGCTCAAATACAAATGGATCAAGGACCTCCACATAAAGCCAGACACTCTGAAGCTAATAGAAAAGAAACTGGGGAAGACCCTTGAGGACATCGGTACAGGGAGAAATTTTCTGAACAGAACACCAATAGCGTATGCTCTAAGAGCAAGAATTGACAAATGGGACCTCATAAAATTACAAAGTTTCTGTAAGGCAAAGGACACCATCAAGAGGACAAATCGGCAACCAACAAATTGGGAAAAGATCTTCACCAATCCTACATCAGATAGAGGGCTAATATCCAATATATATAAAGAACTCAAGAAGTTAGACTCCAGAAAACCAAACAACCCTATTAAAAAATAGGGTACAGAGTTAAACAAAGAATTCTCACCTGAAGAACTTCGGATGGCAGAGAAGCATCTTAAAAAATGCTCAATTTCATTAGTCATTAGGGAAATGCAAATCAAAACAACCCTGAGATTTCACCTTACACCAGTCAGAATGGCTAAGATTAAAAATTCAGGAGACAGCAGGTGTTGGAGAGGGTGTGGAGAAAGAGGAACACTCCTCCACTGCTGGTGGGGTTGCAAATTGGTACAACCACTCTGGAAATCAGTCTGGCGATTCCTCCGAAAACTGGGCACCTCACTTCCAGAAGATCCTGCTATACCACTCCTGGGCATATACCCAGAGGATTCCCCACCATGTAATAAGGATACATGCTCTACTATGTTCATAGCAGCCCTATTTATAATTGCCAGATGCTGGAAAGAACCCAGGTATCCCTCAACAGAAGAGTGGATACAAAAAAAGTGGTATATCTACACAATGGAGTACTATTCAACCATTAGAAACAATGAATTCATAAAATTCTTAGGCAAATGGATATAGCTAGAGAACATCATACTACGTGAGGTAACCCAGACTCAAAAGGTGACTCATGGTATGCACTCACTAATAAGTGGATATTAACCTAGAAAACTGGAATACCCAAAACATAATCCACACATCAAATGACGTACAAGAAGAAAGGAGGAGTGGCCCCTTGTTCTGGAAAGACTCAGTGAAGCAGTATTTGGCAAAACCAGAACAGGGAAGTGGGAAGGGGTGGGTGGGAGGACAGGGGAAGAGAAAGGGGCTTATAGGACTTTCGGGGAGTGGGGGGCTAGAAAAGGGGAAATCATTTGAAATGTAAGTAAAAAATTATATCGAAGAAAAAAAAAGAAAAAAAAAACGACAGGAAGTAACAAAACAAAAGAGTATATACTGCTTTTATATAGTAATTTAGTTCATTTCTCGGGTCTTATGCCAGCTGACTCACAACAGATTATAACTCAAACCTCTGGCCTCCAAACACATATGCCTCAATGGATGTATACCCTCACACAGAGGGTACACTCACATACATATAATTAAAAATGATGAAAATAATTCTTTCCCCACATAATTGCTAGCTTGCACATAAAACAGGGCACAGAGTGGGCTTGGCCCATAGGCTATAACTTTTGTATGACTGTCTTAATCTACCAGATATACAGGAGAAAATGAACATGGAATGCTGTCCAAAGAAGTGGCACATTCTCTATAGCCAGTTTCTGAGAATTAGATACACACTTCAGTAGTTCTGCAATCCCACTGTCTATAGCAGAGGGTCTATGCTGTAAATACATTACCTTAAATATCTTTTAAACATGGTTCAGTCATATTTCAAAATCACTATAAGTATTTTAAAGAGAGTTTCTAGAATAATTTTTATTGATAGAAGAAATATGGAAGATACCTTATTTATGGAAGATAAAGAAAGATATATTTCTTTACAAAATCTATCTGTAATATCCTCAGAAATAAATTGACAAAAACATTCTACCACTGGCTAGCATATAAATTGTGGTATATGTATACAATGTAACATTGTACTACAATGAAACAATTAACTTAACCACATGAGTATTCTACAGTGGATGTTACAATGGTTGTATAACTTTATAACTTTACTAAGATTATTAGATTGATAATTACAATCGATGAAAGATGTGATGAAACAACTTCAATCATTCCTACACATGTATTAAAATTCAGAATTTTGATCATAGTAGTATGTCAGAAAAACTATTCATCAATTTGAGATATTAAAATATTTTATTATAGTGATATGTTCCATAAAATATTGTCCAAAATAAATTTAGAAAATTTTGATAGAATTGTCTTGAACTTCCTTTCAGCTGATACAGCCTACACACTAGAAAAAAATCACCAAAAATATTGTGAAATAAAAAATTCTTTCTAATTGTCTCCTATAAAAATATTCTCCAGACACTGAGTTTGTAAAGGGGCAGAAATTGTTGATATTAATATGAAATTTCTGAATACAATTTTTATTTATTCTACAACAAGTAGTTCTCAGCTATATTTTAAAGTGATACCAAGGAATGAATTTCTACTGGACATTAAGAAGTAGGACAGTTTTCATTCTATAGACTTGAGTAAAAACTTTAGCAATTCCTGAAAGATGGAAATAGCTTTGGAAATTAACAATTAGTAATTTTTCTAAGGTCCATGACTTTACTAGTTCTAGGCCCATTGTCTGCATTTCTAGGGTCAACCATGGTACTATCACTGCAAATCATACCTTGAAAGATTCATGGCAAATGGTACCTGTGAAGATTAGGAATATTACGGGAAATTGATGCTTTACTATTTTAAGGGGTCAATTGTATGCATCAGGAAAAAGAACATAACACAAAACAATAAAACAATGAAAGTAGAGGCATGTTTCTCTTTAGGGCATGGAAATCATAACAGACTTATTTAAAGGGCTTAAATAGAATGACACCTTACATAGAATTATTGTGTATTGAATATAGAAGGCATTGATTAGAGTTCATCAGAAGTTGGGGTATTTTTTGAAAATACACTGTTTCTGGTCTTGAAATGAAAAAGTAATAGAAGTATTAATGAGCTCTGAAATCAAACTGTTTGACTTATTGTATAGTCAAAAACATCAAAAAGAGTGATTAACCAACAGTATGTATCTAATTAATTATATTTAGAAATGAAACTTAATTGCATTTTTCAGAGTATATAAAATATAGTTAAGTGGAAAATACCATGTATCAAAGGACTAGCATTTAAATTTATATTGAAATACATTGTGTGTGCATGCATGTGTGTGTGTGTGTGTGTGTGTGTGTGTGTGCGTGCATGCATGCAAAAAGGAGAGAACACTACAAATATGTTGTTTTCAAACAAGTCTCACTGTGCATCCCAGGACAATCTAGAAATTTTGATTTTCATGCATCACAATTTTCCAGGGATTAAACTTGTGTACCACATTGCCATGCCAAAGCCATAGATAAATATTCTAGTGCGTAGTCAGACAATAACACTTTTATCTGTCCCTATCAAGGAGTGATTGCTTCAGAAGTGCCATTTTGTAGCTTGCTTGAGCCCCATATCTTGGATGACATCTGTGGGAGTTATACCTTAAGAGTAATGAACAAACCTTAATGATACCAGTATGATCACGCACCTACATAACAGCATTCCTTCACTGACAGATTGTAAACTTGACAGTGGTGCAATTCTAATAAAGATGAATCATGTCTGTCCCATAGGGAGTCTGTAACCATCATAGTGCTGTGACAGCATTACTCATTTGTTTGTGTTTCTGACAGAATCAAACCCACTACACTATCAGTCATTAGAAAAGTGCATATAATTATTGACAGTAAATAGTAGATGATAATGATAATGAATGACTAAGTTCATGGCTTATATTTCTACTCTGCACATTTTATTTTTCCTCTTAGAAAGACTACACTTATAAAACAAAAAAAGAATATTAGAGGAAAACTGTTATTTCATGTGGGCCTTTTATATCATTTGATAACATCAAAAGACACCAAGTGGCTAATCTCCTAGTGTGTAGGAGTACACACTGATGTTTGTATAGTGATAAATTTGGCTAATAATGTATTTCTTAAAATATGCCAATGTTGCTAAAAAGTGTGGGATTGTATCTAAAACTTGTTAGGACTTATTTATTAACACAGATAATTTGTCAGTCTCACAAATACTTGATTATTTTTAGATTTTTGGTAAGGTGGCAAGAACATTTCTAAAAAATAAAAATGCAAATAAATGATCTATTATTAATAGTGTTCATTCATCCTATTCTAAAACAAGTGAAGCAGTAAGCATTCCTTTAGTTTTCTAATCTTAATATTCCATCTTCTCTCCAAACCTTAAAAAGAATTCTCTGAAGAGTCACAGTTTAATATAGTAACATGATCAATTCTAGCTTTCCATTTCCATATTATTAGCAAAGTATATGTGAGAGACAGAAAAATAAAAATAAATAAATATACCCTTAAATTTATAATGCAGAAAATATATTCAAATATTTACGAATAATTTTCCTTAACATAAAACTAAATGTGTGATCTTTGATAGAACTTCAAGATTCATCACCCAAATTAAAAGAAATAGGAAACATTTTTCTTTTTTTAATTAATTTTTTATACTCCATATTTTATTTCCCTCCATCTACTTTCTGACTGTTCCACATCCTATACCTCCTCTCCACCCCATACCCATCTCCACATGAATGTCCCTACTCCCCACCCCACCTGATCTCTCAACTCCCTGGGGCCTCCAGTCTCTTGAAGGTTAGGTGCATCATCTCTGAATGAACACAGACCCAGCAGTCCTCTACTGTATGTGTGTTGGGTGCCCCATATCAATTGGTGTATATTGCTTGTTTGGTGGTCCAGTGTTTAAGGGATCTCATGGGTCCAGATTAATTGAGACTGCTAGTCCTCCAACAGGGCTGCCCTTCTCCTCCACTTCTTTCAGCCTTCCCTAGTTCAACAACAGGTGTCAACTGCTTCTGTTGTTGGTTGAGTGCAATATCTGCATCTGACACTTTCAGTTGCTTCTTAGGTCTTCCTAAATGAGGTCATGCTAGGTTCTTTTTTGTGAGCCCTTCATAGCCTCAGTAATAGTGTCAGGCCTTGGGACATCCCCTTGAGCTGGATCCCACTTTGGGATCTGGACCTTCTTTTCCTCAGGCTCCTCTTCATTTCTATCCTTGTAATTCTATCAGACAGGAACAATTATGGGTCAGAGTTGTAGCTGTGGGGTGGTCCCCCACGCCCTCATTTGATGCTGTCTTCCTGATGGGCTAGAGCCAGTTACTTGAGAGATTTGTGGTAGGTGGATTTTAAGTTACCTGATGGAAAAGTGAGTGGAGGGGAGGAGAGACCATGAGGAGGAAAGTAGACAGAACCATGAGAGGAGGGGTACCATGAGCACATGGCCAGGAGAAACAGCAAAGATTTGAAGAACACAGCTGGAGAGGTAGCCACATCAGCAATTTAAAAAGTAAATTAGGAGGTTCCTCAGAAAATTGAAAACAGATCTACCTGAAGACCCAGCTATACCACACTTGGGAATATACCCAAAACATGCCCCACCATGCCACAGGGGCACATGTTCCACTATGTTCATAGCAACCTTATTTTTATAGCCATAAACTAGAAACTGCCCAGATGTCTGACAACAGAAGAATGGATACAGCAAATGTGGTTCATTTACACAATGGAATACCATTAAGAATTTAGGATATCCTGAGTTTTGCAGGCAAATGGAAGGAGCTAGAAAATATCATCCTGAGTAAGGTAACTCAGACCCAAAAGGACATCCATGATATGCACTCACTAATAGGTAGATGTTAGCCAAGAAAAAAAAAAGTACAGAATACCCAAGATACATTCCACAGAACTCAAAAAAGTCAACAAGCTGAGGTGCCCAAGTGAGGACAGCTCAGTCCCACTTGGGAGGGAGAAGAAAGCAATCACAAGTGGGGAAAGAGGGAGGGACCAGGGAGGGAAAGTGGATGGACCAGGGGATTGCCACCTATTGAGCCTTCACCTGACCAAGGAACATTCCTCCCACCGATGCCTAACAAGGCATTCTTCTGCCACATTTTTGGCTAGAACCATGTTTACCCCTTGGTTGATGGTTTAGTCCCTGGGAGTCCTGGAGTGTCCCAGTGGTCAACATTATTGTTCTTCCCATGGGGCTATAAACCCCTTCAGCTTCTCCGGACCACCCTCCAGCTCCTCCTTTGGGGATCCCATGCTCAGATCAATGGTTGACTGCTAGCATCTGCCTCTGTATTTGTAAGGCTCTGGCAGAGCCCCTCCAGAGACAACCATGGCATGCTCCTTTTGGGGTACATTTCTTGTCATGCATAGTAGTGTCCGGTTTTGGTGACTGTTTATAGGATGAATCCCCAGGTAGGGCAGTCTCTGGGTGGCCTTTACTTCAGTCTCTGCTCCACACATTGTCTCCCTTATTGCTCCTGTGAGTATTTTGTTACCTTTCTCAGAGGAACCAAAGCACCCTCACTTCAGTCCTCCTTCTTCTCCAGCGTCCTGTGCTGGGTAAATTGTTACTTGTTTATTTTGAGCTGTTGGGCTAACATCCACTTATCAGTGAGTGCATACCATGTGTATTCTTTTGTGATTGGGTTGCCTTGCTCAGGATGACATTTTCTAGTTCCATCCATTTGCCTACGAATTTCATGAATTCATTGTTTTTAATAGCTGAATGGTACTCCATTGTGTATGTATATCACAGTTTCTGTATCCATTCCTCTGTTGAAGGACATCTGGGTTCTTTCCAGCTTCTGCCTATTATAAATAAGGCAGCTATGAACATAGTGGAGCATGTGTCCTTATTACATGTAGGAGCATCTTCTGAGTATATGCCTAGAAGTAGTATAGCTGGGTCTTCAGCAATGGTCAAACTGATTTCCAGAGTGGTTTTACCAGCTTGTATTCCCACCAAAAATGGAGAGGTGTTCCTTTTCCCCCCACATCCTCTCCAGCATCTGCTATCCCTTGAGTTTTTCATCTTAGCTATTCTGACCTGTGTGAAGTGGAATCTCAGTATTGTTTTGATTTGCATTTCCCTGATAACTAAGGATGCTGAACATTTCTTTAGGTACTTTAGAGCCATTTGAGTTTACTCAGTTGAGAATTCCCTGTTTAGGTCTGTACCCCATTTTTAATCAGGTAATTTGGCTCTCTGGAGACTAACTTCTTGAGTTCTTTGTATATCTTGGTTATTAGCCCTCTGTTGGATGTATGATAAGTAAAGATCTTTTCCCAATTTGTTGGTTGCTGTTTTGTCCTGTTGACCATGTCCTTTACCTTACAGAAGCTTTGCAGTTTTATGAGGTCTGATTATTGTTCTTAGAACATAAGCAATTGGTGTTCTGTTCAGGAACTTTTCCCCTGTGCCCATGTTTTCAAGATTCTTCCAGACTTTCTCCTCTATAAGCTTCAGTGTGTGTGGTTTTATGTGTAGATCCTTGATCCACTTGGACTTGAGCTTTGTACAAGGAGATAAGAATGGGTCAATTTGCATTTTTCTGCATGCTGACCTCCAATTGATCCAGCACTATTTGTTAAAAAAAAATGCTGTCTTTTTTCCACTGGATGTTTTTAGCTCCCTTGTCTCCCATCTTCATGGATTGGATAGTAATATAGTAAAATATAGTAAAAATGATCATCTTGCCGAAAGCAATCTACAGATTCAATGCAATCCCCATCAAAATCCCAAATCAATTCTTCATGGATCTAGAAAGAGAAATTCTCAAATTCATCTGGAATAACAAAAAACCCAGAATAGCAAAAACTCTTCTCCACAACAAAAGATCTCCTGGGGGAATTACCATCCCTGACCTCAAGCTCTACTACAGAGCAATAGTGAGAAAAATTGTTTAGTATTGGTATGGAGACAAGCAGCAAGATCAGTGGAATAGAATTGAAGACCCAGAAAAGAACCTACACACAGTCACTTGATATTTGACAAAATACACTTCTTAAAACTGTTCCTCACTGGGAATATCTATTGTTTAATTTATTCATTGCTTTTGGGAAACATAGAAATAATTGCTGCATCCATCTAACTCAACCTAATAGAACTTGTCTATAAAACATTCTTTTGTAGTGCTGTTAATGGTCCCACTGCAAAAACTAGATTTTTATTTTTAATAATATTTTATACTCTGGTCTCATGTAAACTAATCACTACTATGTATCCTAGTTCTGCTAAATGATGGAAATTTTATTCATTTCCATTTTTACTAGTGATAGCAAACATTGTTTTTGTTTTCTACCTTACCCCAAATACTGTGAGATACAGATGTACAGTAACATATAGGATATAAAATCAAAATACAGAAATGAATATCTTTCCTATATATTAATAATGAATATGTTGAAAAGAAAGAATGAAAAGGATACTATTCAAAGGAGCTTCTAAAATATCTGCTAATTAAGTCAACCAAGAAAATGAAAATTGACTACACCAAAAAAAAAGAAATGGAAAGTGGAAAGACCTTCCATGTTCATCGATTAATATTGTGAAATGGCTATACTAACCCACCAAAGTCATCTATGTACAGATTGCAGATGTAATCCTTAAGAAAATACCAATGACATTCTTGACAAAGATACAAAAAAAACCAAACATAAAATTCTGGTGGAAACATATAAGATACAAAGGAACCAAAGCAAAAGGAAAAATGCTGAAGGTTCCGCCATATCTGACATTAAACTATACTACAAATATTAGCAACCAAAATCACATAATATTGACACGAAACACAGAGATGTGCAACAATAGGATAGGAGAAGGAACCCAGAGTTAAACCCACTAAGCTACAGCAAACCTAATGTCTGCAAAGGCTTTCAAAATAAATATCAGACAAAAGATAATGCTGATACTTTAGCACCAGTATTTGAAGCACCAAATCGAGAGAAAGTTTCAGATTATGAAGTGAAGTTAATGGACTCAGGTGATGAGCAGCTTGGGATCCCGGAACAGGAGTACAGCTGTTGTAGTAAAGATGTCATCTGGTGAATTTGCATGTATATGCCAAGAGCTTAGCCATATTGGAGATGCGGTTGGGATATCCTATGCAAAAAGGATGGGGTGAAGTTTTCTGCATGGGAGCGTTTGGCAATGGGAACATTAAGTTCTCACAAACAAGCAATGTTGATAAAGAAGAGGAAGCAGTAACCATAGAGATGAATGAGCCAGCTCAGCCAACTTTTGCTCTGACTTATATGAACTTTTCCACAAAAGCCGCTCCACTGTCTCCTCCAGTAACACTCGGTATATCTGCAGATGTACCTCTTGTTGCAGAGCATACAACTGCTGACATGGGACACTTAGAGTCTTATTTGGCTCCCAAGATCAAAGACAAAAAGGGATCTTAGGCATTGCCAGAAACTGAGAAAAGTAAACTTTTGAGGATTGCTTCTGAGACGCCAGTGTGTTCTGAACTCTTTTCTGTCACCGAGTTTGTACCTGATATCTTCTGTAAATAACCTACTTCTTTCTCTCCATTCTCCACAATTTGCTTAAAGAATAAGCTCCAAAGTAAAAACTGGTTTTGTTAACATAAGTATTAACATAAATGTTTCTGCCTTAGACATATTGGTGATTTTTTTTATTTTCATTTTTTTCTTTTTTTTAAATTTATTTTATTTATTTACATTTCAAATGTTACTCCCTCCCAGTTTCCCCTCCACAAAACCCCTATTCCCTCCCTCTCCCCCCGCCTCTATGAGGGTGCTCTCCCACCTGCCCACCCACTCCTTCCTCAGCGCCCTAGCCTAGCATGGGTCATCAAGACTCCACAGGAGCAAGGGGCGCTCCTCCCAGTGATGCCCAATAATGATGATTTTTACTCTAAATGCAGTTTAAAGAAATGTTTTTCAATTTAAATTAAGTTAATTGAATTTGAAGAAAAAAGGGAAAAAAAGGTGCTAGGAAATTAGATATCCATATTCCAAAGAAAGAATATGGTAAGATACTTTTCCCTCGCCCTGTGCAAAATTCATTACAAAGTAGATTGTATTCTTTGTGGCCGGAAATATTAAAAAAATTCATGCCAGCCAACTCTCCACAGTGCCTGGCCGCCAACTCTCCAGCCCATGCTGGGCCATCTCTCAGGCAGGGGCCCTGATTTCCTCTTGCTTCCAAGCAACACCCACACACCCCATGGTCAGCCATCTCAACACGTAATTACCTGGTAGAATCAAGACTCAATTTTTTTGCTGTTGTTATTTGTTTGTCTTATTCTGTTTTCTTTATTTCAAAATTTCTATCAGTGCTAACTTTTTCACTCATTTGAGATCTTTTATTTTTTATTTTAATATTTTCTTTCTTCTTTTTATAATTTTTATTAGATATTTTCTTTATTTACATTTCAAATGTTATCCCCTTTCCTGGTTTCCTCTCCAAAAAAAAAAAAAAAAAAAAAAAAAAAAAAAAAAAAAAAAAAAACCTCCATCTGCTCACCAACCCACCCACTCCTGCTTCCCTGTCCTGACATTCCCCCACACTAGGGCATCCAGCCTTCTCAGGACCAAGGGCCTGTCCTCCAACTAGGCCATCCTAGGGGCCATGGTTCTTCTAGCAGTCATGGTTCTTCTCCTACCCTGAGACACTCCCTCGCTCTGTAACTTTCAGGTCTGCCTTTCTTTTCCTGTTCAACCAATGACTTCTCACTGCCCTAATGTGATTGAACAGGGAAAATCCTGCAACATTAATTATACATTACTTAGAATGCACACCATCCAGGAAAGGCATTTCAAGATATAAGCATAGGCCATGACTTCCTGAAACAATTCTCATGGCAAAAAATCCCTGCTTTTCATGAAAATGCCATGTGATTTCTGTTGCTACATCTGTAGTATAATGACACCAGATATGGTGATATACCACTAACATTTTGCACCTTGGTTTGACCATTTAGGAAATAATATCAATACTTGGCAAATGAGATTGCATGAATTTAGCAAATGAGATTGTACACAGCACCGCATACAATCAAGAGAACAACAGCCCATAGAAAGGTATAAAATCTTTCTTTGTGTAAAATACATATGACTGAGGGTAAGCACCTGAAATATATAAGAAGCTAGTAAGAAAACAGAAAATAATCACTAAATACTCCTCCAAAACAAACACTAAAATCAAAAATAGATTAATATGGATTAGTTAATGGGCAGAGACTGCTTAGAAAATGAAGTATGAATGGCTAATAAACACATGAAACTATTTTTAATCATCATAGAAATGAAAAAATTATACTACTGGTCAGAACAGCTAACATTAAGAAACAACCAACAATGCTGGTAAAAAATAACTCTGATCATTGCTTCTGGGAATGGTAATGCGGGCAGTCACTACAGATATTAGTATAAAAGTTTCTCAGAAAACCTCTGAAAATCAAAGTATTACATGAAAATAGAAGTACTACACCTAATTATATGCCCAATGAACAACAAGTCAAGTTACCACAGAGATCTTTGTCTATCCAGGGTTAGTGCAGCATGATCAACAATAAGTAAGCCATGGAATCAACCTAGATGTCCATCAACAGATGAGCATACAGAAAATCTGGAATATATACATGAAATGTATGTTCAACTCAAAGCAGAATAACGTTATCATTTTCAAGAAAATAGATGCATTGAATCTTCACAGGACCGAGGCTCTCCCCTCCCACTGATGCCCAACAAGGTCATCCTCTGCTACATATGCTGCTGGAGCCATGGGTTCCTCCATGTGTACTTTTTTTGGTGATTGAGTCCCTGGGAGCTCTGGGGTCTGGTTGACTGATATTGTTGCTCTTCCTATGGGATTTCAGCTCCTCAGTTCTTTCTCTAGCTCCCCTATTGGGGAACCTGTGCTCAGTCCATTGTTTGGTTGAGAGCATCCACCTCTATGAAGGCTCAGTGCCCCAGTATAGGGGAATGACAAGGCAGGAGGTGGGAGTAGGTAGGTGGGTGGAGGAGCACCCTCATAGAAGCAGGGGAAGGGGGAGAGATAGGGGGTTTCTGGAGGGGAAAGTAGAAAGGGGGATAATATTTGAAATGTAAACAAAATATCCAATAAAAAATAAAATGTATGCATCTAAAAATCAATATTTTAAGTTAATTAAGGTAGACTAATATGAATATCAAATGCTTTATGATAATATGTTAAATGTTAGTTTTGTATGAATACATAACATCATTTAAATATATGAATGATATGGAGGCAGAAGGAGACTGGGTAAAGGAAGAAGACAGGGAAGGGGAGGGAGTGTGGAAATGAATCGGAGTGTGAGGGTGGGCTATAGATAATGTAATAAGGACATACTTGGAATAATTGCCTTATAAAACACATTACTATGCACAATGAATATATATGCATGAGCCATAAAACCATTAAACTTGAAATTGTAGCAATTTTTTTTCTAGAAAGAAATACTAAATTATACGGTATAGGAGGCAGCCCCAAAGCTGTGTGAATAGTACAAATAATCCTATACTAGCAATGCATCTTTCAATGAAAATATGACATAAGTTTAAGCTCTGGCATGATGTCACATGCCTATAATCTCAAGACTCAACAACTAAGACAGGAGGCTTCGTATGAATCAGAAACAGGCCTGATTAACCTAGTGAATTCCAGGCTAGTTTACATTACAGTAGGACACCCTATCTCTAAATAAACAAGCATTATCAAAACCCCTAAACATCATAATAATTTCATATTTAAAGGAATATTTCACAATATCTACTTTTTTGTTAATTTCTAATGCCTAGAAGTATTTTCAATAATAAAATAAGTTTTGGTTACTGTAATTTATAATAAATAATTGAATTGATGTTTTAAGTTGGAATTTCATGTTGAACCAACACTATTACTTGATTCTTAAGCAAAATTCAATTTTACAAAATTTATATACTATATATATAATGTTTATAGGAGGCTTTGTCCATTGAAATTCAATATTTAAAGGAAAAAGATGGTTCATCATATTTATATATGACATTAAAATTATTTAAAATTATTTAAAAAAATCTAATTTTCTTTGTATATATTAGATATTAGCCCTCTGTCAGATTTAGGGTTGGTGAAGATCCTTTCCCAATCTGTTGGTTGACGTTTTGTCCTTTTGACATTGTCCTTTGCCTTACAGAAACTTTGTAGTTTTATGAGGTCCCATTTGTCAATTCTTGATCTTAGAGCATAAGCTATTGGTATTCTATTCAGGAACTTTTCCCCTGTGCCCATGTCCTCCAGGGTCTTCCCCAGTTTCTTTTCTATTAGTTTCAGTGTGTCAGGTTTTATGTGGAGGTCCTTGATCCATTTGGAGTTGAGCTTAGTACAAGGAGATAAGAATGGATCGATTCGCATTCTTCTGCATGCTGACCTCCAATTGAACCAGCACCATTTGTTGAAAAGACTATCTTTTTTCCACTGGATGCTTTCAGCTCCCTTGTCAAAGATCAAGTGACCATAGGTGTGTTGGTTCATTTCTGGGTCTTCAATCCTATTCCATTGATCCACTTGCCTGATATTGTATCAATACCATGCAGTTTTTATCACTATTGCTCTGTAGTAGAGTTTAAAGTCTGGGATACTGAATCCCCCTGAAGTTCTTTTACTGTTGAGAATAGTTTTAGCTATCCTGGGTTTTTTGTTATACCAGATGAATTTGAGAATTGCTCTTTCTAGCTCTATGAAGAACTGGGTTGGGATTTTTATGGGGATAGCATTGAATCTGTAGATTGCCTTTGGTAAGAAGAACTCAAGAAAGTAGAACCCAGAGAACCAAATAACCCCATTAAAAAGTGGGGTACGGAGGGAGCTAAACAAAGAATTTTCACATGAAGAACTTTGGAGCGCTGAGAAACACCTTAAGAAATATTCAACATCATTAATCATTAGAGAAATTCAAATCAAAACAACCCTGAGATTTCACCTCACACCAGTCAGAATGGCTAAGGTCAAAAACTCAGGAGACAGCAGGTGTTGGCGAGGATGTGGAGAAAGTGGAACATTCCTCCTCTGCTGGTGGGATTGCAAGATGGTGCAACCACTTTGGAAATCAGTCTGGCGGTTCCTCAGAAAACTGGGCATGACACTTCCTGAGGATCCTGTTATACCACTCCTGGGCATATATCCAAAGGATTCTTCAGCATGCAATAAGGACACATGCTCCACTATGTTCATAGCAGCCCTATTTGTAATAGCCAGAAGCTGGAAAGAACCTAGGTGTCCTTCAACAGAGGAATGGATACAAAAAATCCATTTTATACAATGGAGTGCTATTCAGCCATTAAAAACAATGAATTCATGAAATTCTTAGGCAAATGGATGGAGCTGGAGAACATCATACTAAATGAGGTAACCCAGTCTCAAAAGATCAGTCATGGTATGCACTCACTGATAAGTGGATATTAGCCTAGAAACTTTGAATACCAAATACATAATCCACAAATTAAATGATGTCCAAAAAAATGGAGGAGTGGCCCCTGGTTCTGGAAAAACTCAGTGCAAGAGTATAGGGGAATTCCAAAACAGGGAAGTGGGAAGGGGTAGATGGAGGAACAGGGGGAGGGAAGAGGGCTCATGGGACTTGCAGGGAGTGGGGACCCTGAAAAGGGGAAATCATTTGAAATGTAAATAAAAAATGTATCAATTAAAAAAATCAAAAAAAATCTAATTTTCACTTTTAATAGAACCAAAAATAATTAAACCATTTTGATAGTTATTATAAAAATATATTGCATTTAGATTTAGATCTTTTAGATATTCTGAAACTTTAATCTTAAGAATTAGCTTTTTGTTTAGAACTTCAAGACATGAAAATTTCTTAAACCAAAAACACATACATGCAAGACTACTCTCAAAAACAGATATTCACACACACACACACATACATACACATACACACACACACATACACACACATACACACACACACACACACTTGTGCTCACATCCTGACTATAAATATTTCATGCAAGAAATTTAAATATTGTTCATTAAACTGAGAACAATGCCCTAGTACCATCAGTCATAAGTAAAGGTCACACCTTACTTGTCTAGTTAGTTTTCATGGGAGTATGAGTGATAGGCACAAGAAGTTTTAAGAAACTGCCTGATCAGTCATAATAACGTCTCTCCATGACTTCTAACTCTCCTTAGCTTGTAGCCCATTAGGAAAAAGGCTCAGCACTTGTGTTACAACTCTCTCAGATCCAGGGGTCCTACATAAAGAATTCCTGGATTAAGCTGGAACAGGGCTGGGCTCTTGAAAGACTCTTCTGCCACCAAGGCAGAAGCCCTGTACTGGAAAGGAAGCGCTCCTGTCCATCTGCACCTGTGGTGTCTGTGGATTCCCTACACCCGTAACTCCTAGAGTTAAAGAAAAGCAGTTTATCCTCCAAGACAAGTTTCTTTTAATATCAAGAGCAGAAATGAAAAAAAATTTATGTGCCGTGTATAATGAAATTGCTACAAAATTTACATAAACTTACCATTTTAGAAATCTTGAAGGGAACAATTATCTGTTTGGAAATTGAATGTAAAATTCACCTTGCTGTCTCAGGGTAGATTGGATACCATTTCATGTCAGAGGAATACCACAGCTACATACAAAAAGGAAGGGAATCAGAAAAGGTCCGTGCTTCACTAAGACTTACAGATAGTGCTTACTAATAATATGCAGGGATATATGAAAATGGAATGAAATTGTAATTTTTCTTACCTTAATGATATATGTGTATTGGTTTCTATTCTGTTGCTGTGATTAAAAATATCCTGGAGTGGGGGGAGAATTTAGGGAGCTGAAGAGACTGCTCAGTGGTTAAGAGCTTCTGCCGCTCTTGCCGAGAACCTAGCTCCTTTCTCACAGTCATGTGGCAGTTCACATTAGTGGGATATTGTCATGTCTCCTTTCTGCAGGGACTGGATACACATATGGCACTCACACATAAACATAGTAATAATAAATACATCTTCATCTTTTCTAATCTCAATTTAGGAGCCAGGTATTGTGGCTCATAATTTTCACCTCAGTATTGAAGAGACAGAGGCCAGTGGGTCTCTGAGTCCAAGACCAGCTGGTCTGCATAGTGAATTCCAAGTCAGCCAAGACTACATGGTGAGACTTGTCTCAAAACAAAATCAATTGATGACACAGAAAGATGTGCCAACATGGTGTGGGGAGGTGAATCTCTTAGTTCCCCATCACTGGATTGATCTGGAAAATATCATCCTAAGTGAGGTAACCCAATCACAAAAGAATACACATGGAATGCAATCTCTGATAAGTGGATATTAATTAGCCCAGAAGCCCTGAATACCCAAGGAACAAATCGCATTACAAATGACTCCCATGAAGAAGTATGGAGAGGGTCCTGAACCTGGAAAGGATTGATCTAGCATTGGAGGGGAATATAAGGACAGAGAAAAAGGAGGGAGGTGATTGGAGAAGGGATGGAGAGAAGAAGGTTTATGGGACATATGGGGAGGGGGGATCTGGGAAAGGGGAAATCATTTGGAATGTAAATGAATATAGAAAATAAAAATATTAAAAAAAGAATGAAAAACACTTAATTTTAAGAGAACAAAAATAATTCTTTCCCAAAAATGAGCCCCGTAACTGGTTCTCCAAAACCAAATAGTCAACACCAAAATCATATACATATAAGAAACACTAAATGGACATGTTAGATTATATTTATATATTTATGAATATGTATGTAACAATAATCATTAGTGAAAAGAGAGTCTTGAATTAGAGAAGGCATAGGGGACACAGCAAGGGTTAGTGGAGGGAAGGAAGGGAACAATTATATATACATTGTATATATATATATTACAGTTGAGAAATTGCAAACTGGGCAGTAGTGGCACATGCTTTTAATTTCAGTACTCAGGAAGCAGAGGCAGGTATATCTCAGATTTGAAGTCAGCCTGGTATACAGAGTGAGTTCTAGGATACCAAGGGCTACACAGAGAAAACCTGTCTCAAAATCAATCAAACAAAACCAGAAATTGCTTCAATTTGTCACTCACACATTTTTATTTTTATATGCATATGTTATTATATAATAATGGGTTTCATTATGGCATGGTCATATTTGCATAGATGAATATGTAAGTATGATATATATGTAATTCACATATGTGATATTTTTATCAATATTCATTCCTCACACGACATAACCTTTCTTGCTCCCTCCCCTGGTTTCCTTCCTCTTACCATATCCAACTTCCATATTCATGGTTTTTATTTAATCTGTGATTCCTTTGTAAGAGCATAGACATGATATTTGCTTTTCTGAGACTAGTATGCTGAACTGAACATGATCGTCTCTTGTTCTATCCCTCTTCCTGTAAACAACATAATTTCAGTGGCTGAATAAAACATCCTTTGGATATGTATCACATTTTGTTTGCTAATTTATCTATTTTGGGGCACCAAGGCTGAATCTACCTCTTGGCTATAATAAGTACTGCCATGTAAGCGTGAGTATCTGTACTGTACACTGATTTTAAGACATTTTTTAATCTAAGAAAACCTTTGATTCTCTAGATGCTTGTTTTGTGTTTTGAGAAGTACTATTAATGAAATATCTGGTTTGTCCTTTGAACATTTAGTGTTTTGTTTCATTGGGCATTGCTATTTCTCAGAATCCCCTTGGGACAATGTCATCACAAACTGGAAAACAGAAATTACCATACCCCTTCCATTCATATTTTTTCACAGCACTCACAGATAATCTATCCACTTTAAGAAAAATATTGGTGCTCAATGAGTTCCTCACAATTCTGACATGCCATGCAGAGCAATAGATTCTGTGTGTTACTATCCTGAGACACCTTCTTTAGCAAAATGTCAGAGCAGCACACTTTTCTGGTGAGTAGACCAATCTACCTTTCTACTAGGATTCTATTTGTTCATCCATTTGACAATTCATAATTGATTCAAAAAGTATTCCACTGAGTAAGCCATGGCAACTCAAAATCTTAGTGCTCAGGAATTGAAACAGGAGGATTATGATTTGGGGGCCAGTATAGGATAGGTAGTAAATTTATGGCCAATTTGGGCTACAGAATAAGACACTGACTAAAAAAAAAAAAGTGAAAAAGAAAACTGATACTGGGTGCATTCTTTCTTACTTGGTAATGATAAAATACTAAAAATTATTATAATTTGATACCTTAGAAGCCTGTTTGTCTTCTAATGAGAGACAGAAAGGAGGTAGATCTGATGGGAGGTAGGAACTGGGATTAGAAAAAGGAAAAATTGTATTTAGATTTACTATATGAAAAACAAAATATATTTTCAATAAAAGAAAAAAGTATTAATAAATAAAAATAACAAAAAACTTACAAGGACAGTGCAGTGCTTGAAAATATTACACTATTTCTAATTCATTTTTCAGAATTTTATATACTTATCAGTGATCTCAATCCAGAATCCTTTTACCAGAGATCTTTTCAAATGTTCACATACATTAAAAGGCTACAAATATCAACCAAAACAGCATCTTAAAAAATGCTCAACTTCATTAGTCATTAGGGAAATGCAAATCAAAACAACCCTGAGATTTCACCTTACACCAGTCAGAATGGCTAAGATTAAAAATTCAGGAGACAGCAGGTGTTGGAGAGGATGTGGAGAAAGAGGAACACTCCTCCACTGCTGGTGGGGTTGCAAATTGGTACAACCACTCTGGAAAGCAGTCTGGCGGTTCCTCCGAAAACTGGGCACCTCACTTCCAGAAGATCCTGCTATAACACTCCTGGGCATATACCCAGAGGATTCCCCACCATGTAATAAGGATACATGCTCTACTATGTTCATAGCAGCCCTATTTATAATTGCCAGATGCTGGAAAGAACCCAGGTATCCCTCAACAGAAGAGTGGATGCAAAAAATGTGGTATATCTACACAATGGAGTACTATTCAGCCATTAGAAACAATGAATTCATGAAATTCTTAGGCAAATGGATGGAGCTAGAAAACATCATACTAAGTGAGGTAACCCAGACTCAAAAGGTGACTCATGGTATGCACTCACTAATAAGTGGATATTAACCTAGAAAACTGGAATACCCCAAACATAATCCATACATCAAATGAGGTACAAGAAGAAAGGAGGAGTGGCCCCTTGTTCTAGAAAGACTCAGTGAAGAAGTATAGGGCAAAACCAGAACGGGGAAGTGGGAAGGGGTGGGTGGGAGGACAGGGGGAGAAAAGGGGGCTTATGGGACTTTCGGGGAGTGGGGGGCTAGAAAAGGGGAAATCATTTGAAATGTAAATAAAAAATATATCGAATAAAAAATAATGAAAAAAAAAAGAATGGCTGAGCAAGAGCTTCTAGAATTTTGAAATTTCTCATCTTTTCATTATAAATTTGTCAAATTAACATTTGGGGATTTTGGATGCAAGTTGAGTCATATTCTGCATCTGCCTTCAATTAGAAGATAACACAGGGTAGCCTCGCGAAAAGTCCTTTTGTGGCCTGTTTTCTTTGTGTTCTAACTCTTGATATACCACTTGCTCCCAATAGTCTTGGTTTCATAGTCTGTTTTCCTCTGAATTATGCTCGTATCTCATTAAGAAGCAGCTGGGAGCCTGTGCTAACAAAATAGACCATTTCAACAGCAGAACAAAGTTAGTCTCTCAGATGCCTACTTCCGACTCCACAAAATGGCAAATTAATGCTGCTCACATTCAGACCTTAGATACTGTTTAGCACAGATTGCATAACACTTGAAATTTGGTTGTTGTCTTTAATGATATGTACTACTGATGTCAAAATAAAAACCTCAGTCAAGCTAGCTGACTGGGTTTTTTTTTTTTTTCACTTCATAGTAAATATTTTTCTTTCAGTCTTTCTTATTTAAGATCCAAGAAGAGCAACAGGCATTTGAACGCATGTAAAAAGAAGATGCTTAAGGAACAATATTCAGAAGGAAACAAAAGCACACTCAGTAGAGATGTTTAAAAGGCAAGGTCTGTTGTATCAGGACCCTCTGTCCATCTTTCTTTACATCACTGGAGCAAAGAAGCAAGGCAGCCAACGCATCAACACTGAATAAAGCAGAGGCTGCCTTCCTTTGTCTTAATAAATATCAAAGATCTATTCAAAGATATCAAAGACCTAAAAGAAATTTTCAGCCCCATCAGATCTAAGAGCTGTAAAAAGAGAAATTGTCCTGCTGTGGCAACTTAGATCAAGCTCCCTTTCTTTCTCCTAAGTGAATTTCATAGCCTGCTATAAGGCAGCCGTGTCTTCGGAGTTATTCTCTTCCACTTTCTCTTGTATACACACATTTCCACACTCAAGTTTTGTTTTTCCTTTTTTTTTGTAGTTTTGAATATTTTTAATGTTTTTATTTTTGAGATTAGAATTAATTCTAATTCTAGAATTAGAATTAATTCTAATTTCTCCTGTCTCTTTCCTCCCTTGAAACAATCCCAAGAAATATCTGCTGGCTTTCTTTCAAAATCATGGCCTCTTTTTCCACTAATTGTGATTGCATACATATATGCTGTCTCCCATGAGCTGCCTAGGATCTTTTTGTTCTATGTCAATGGAAATTTTGAGTAAATGGGGAACATCTTTTTGGGGTGTTAGTCATTTCTCCTTTGAGTGCCGAGCAGCTCCAACATGAGAATGAGAAACTTCTGGCTCCAGGCCTTAGAAGCAGAGCCAGTTAGCTCAAGGTGCTCAGGGTAGAGACGTGAAGTTCTGGGTTATAATGGCCAGTTCCCTGGACTAGACATCTAGTAAAATTCTTGGCACTATGTAACAAGTGATAGCAGACAACAATTGGCCTAAGTTCACCTATTGTTAGTATTGAACATTATATATTACATAGTATTGTAGCTCCTTAGCCTGACTATTGAAGCCTCAACCCCCAAGATTTGTCAGTTCCAAGGATAGATAGTGTCCCCTCCACCACATTCACTTCTACCCTTACCCTCTATGGGCTTGTCTCTCTGCCTTCTCTACTTCATGAACCTTCTTTGGTTGTTTCTACCTCCATTTTTCTCGTCATTTCTCCCACTGGGTGTTCTCTGGATCTTTATAGCTGCTCTGTCTCACTATCAGTACTAAGAGAGCACCCTAACTAAATAGATAGAAAGGAGGATGTGACATGTCAACAAAGAATTATATTTGTTCAAATCAGAGTACATTTTCCAGTTCCTCTGATCTCTGACTTCTTGCTGGATTACTGAGAACATGTTTCCTCCTCACTTTCATTGCAGAATCCCTGGAAGCTCAACCTTACATCGCTTCCAATATGTCTTTCCAAGGCTGGTGCAGGTTGCCTAGAGAGCTGTGACTTGAGCAAGTATTTCTGGAACAAGATCTTGGCTTCAGTTTTAGTAGTTCTTGATGCTGGAGTGATTGGGAAATATCCAAAGTAGCCTTGCTACCATGAGGACAGTATGACTGCTTGCCAGAAAAAGGCCTGCTTAGCTGACAGCTTCCCATTCAAGGCTGACAGCATAAGGCAAAGGTCTCTCTCTTGGCATCAAAAGGTGAGAAAATGCGTGTACTTTTCTGGGTATGCATATACATCCATTCATAGAAAATATAAAGACTTCAAGAAGGTGTCAATAGAAAAGAAACCTTGTGTGGAAATGCTCAACAGCATTAAACAATGTATACTCACCTCTGCTTAACCTCTGTTCCAAGGCCTTGGGGAAATATGTGTCCTTGGAACACATCTCACTCCTCTGACATTAAAATTAAAAGCTGAAGAAAAATAAAACAAAAGGCATCTCAATGTTAGTTTTTTTCCATAGTTTATGTAATGTTTTAAGAACCATCATCTGCCTCCCTTACCAAAGATCTCTACAACTTACATCAGATTTTGATATATTTTCTCTACCTACACATATATGCTCCACCAGAACTGATAGTATTGTGACCACCATGGGAAGAATATATAGCAACAATCATTTGTTCTATGGGAAAACCCCAGGATTTCACTAGTTTGCCATCTTGAGAAGTCTAAAGGCAGATAAAAATGTGAAGATATTCCCTTCTGACCCACTGGCATTCAACCATCAGTTTCTGAATGGCCAAAAGTATTATATTTCAAACTTACTTTATAACAAACAAAAAACAACTCTCTGAGACAGGACAATTAAGAGAGGTTCCATTTGTGGCAAACCTGATGTTCCAAATGGCATGTTCATTTGGATCTTCAAATAGCAGATCCACCTGTTTCTGTAAGTGAAATAAATAATTACCTTACTTCCGATGCATTTCCATTTTAAAGACAACTCATATGGTCGCTTGTTTTCATTGCAAAATTCTAGTTGCCCAGGAGTTGACTTTTATTGCCTATATCAGATGTATTTCGTTTTTAGAAGAATTTCAAGATCTCTAAAATCTTACTGCCAATTTGACCTGAGTGGAGGAAGTGGAGAGGAGAGCAATGGGGAGGAGATAATATTTTACATCAAGAGGAGACTTTGAAAAAGCATGTCAACAGCTTCCTGAGAAAATGGATGAGAAAATGGATTTACTGCCTGAGTAAGTTTGACCCCATCCATCACCTTCCTATGAATGATAGATCATTTGATACATGGTGTTTGCTTTTTCTATATTCCCATATTTGACACTTACAGGATACAGGAAAACATAGAAACCCTTCAAAGACTAACCTTTCACTATAGAAATTGCTTCTGAAATATCCGTGAATGGCAGAAAGCTTAGAAGTAAACTTTCTGAAAAGTGTGTGGCCTTTTGTAAGAAAACTAGATCACTAAGAAATTTACTTACCTCAGATAAATTCTAAAACATACAGTGCATTAAATTAAGTATGAATCATACTCTTTAATTTTTGAAAATCTTAAACAAGATGTACAAGTTAAAATATCTAAAAGCATACTCATTCTTTACAAGATTGGCAAGATAATTGAATGAACATGAGGGGAATTATACAAACTCAGTGAAGTTAGCACACATCATTTCCCTGGTACAATAGTGGCTTCACAAATGTACTATAGGAAGATGACCTTCTATATTTTCAGCTGAGTTTCTCTAATGGACTTTGCAGCAGTGCTTTTCCCAGTAGTCAAATTTTCTTTTGATTTTAGACCATGTTTTATGCATGTTTTGTTCTTGGTGCTATTTTTTTTAAGTTGAAGTTTTTGAGGACTCCCATATGGTAGTGAAATATCATAACATATTGCTTTCTGCTGCCGACCCAGCAGCCTCCAACTGTAATGTAGTGTAAAATTGTTACTAAAAAATTCAATGTTTAGAATGATTGTCCTCATTAGAATTTTCCTGACAGCAAAATCTGTGACAGGGGCCATCCAGGACACAGGTTATTTATCTTAGATGTGGATTCTGGAAGCAGGAGGAAGGAAGTGGAGGAGCACAGAAAATGAGGTAGGCACTATGGAGCTATTAACTTTTGTGAAGGGGGGGTCTTAGTCCTCTGGTAACCCTTTGAGGGATGTATGGACAGTGTCTCAGAATGATCCTCCTGAAAGAGGGAAGAAGGAAGGAAGCCATTAACGCACAAGACTGTCCTCCCTAGAGTAATAGTTACTTTATAGGCTGTTCTAATCCATATCAATTCATCCAGGCTGAGCTAGCTCCCATGGCTTCAGGGAAAGCCTGAGGCAAAAAAAAAAAAAACCAAGAAAACAAGCAAGGACTTGACTGGATGCCTGAAATGCTCTGTCTTACAAGCTGAGCCTGGTAGGCAGCAGCAACTAAGTCAGATTCAGCCAACGGTGTGTTGTGAGGCTGATAGGAATATCTGTTATAAACAGTAGAGCCCTTGCTTTCCCTTCCATGTGTACTTAAGCAGAGCAAGCAAGTGAATTTTGGATCAAAGAGTTTATACTTCAAAATCAGAATAGTGTTTGAAACTAGACTCTAACTCTCAACATAAGGAGCTTAGAGAGACTCCTAGATCCATCTTCTCAGGTTCTGATCAGGGGCCAATCAGTTCAAACATGAGAATATACTCAGATGCCCATGGCAGCGGACTGCTCTTGTGCAGCACCGGTGATCCGCACTGTGCTGATTCCGATGATTTATTTCTTACTGCAAGGATGGTCATAAGGGCCTCTCTTGCCCAATCCACCTATAATGATTAGCACTGCACTAATCTGGAAGATTCTTTTTTCTCTTATGGCATTATGCTTTCTGGTGCCACAATCTTTTCTTCACCCAGTTTTCTTAGTTTGAGAAATCACAGAGCTATAACCAGGACACACTGGGAAAAGAACACCAGCAATTTTCTTCCTTGGAACTACTGCGATTTTAAATTTTCGTTCTCTCTGTCAGTAACTCAAGAGTGACTTCCTGCTGGGCTTGGTGAGGCATGTCCCTAAGAAGACAGAGGCAGGTGGACCTCTACGGTATACAGAGGCCAGCCAGCGATATGTAAGTAGTGAGGCCCTGTCAAGGATTCTGGGTGGGGGGGTGCATCTCTAACTGCTTACACTACACTGAAGTGCCATGAGGGCGAGCACTCTGTCACTTATGAGTCCTTCTGTGTAGCATATGTGGTTCTTACTACCATTAAAGCTAAGAACTGAGGGAAGTATCTGTCTTGTTTTCTAGGACTCTAAATATCTCTTGAACTGCAGCAATATGTACTGATCATACACTAAAACAATCCTACACAATTTTTTAACACTTACCCTTATCTGTAAGGCAGAGATAACATAAACCCTTTGCTATTCAGAACATTTGCCATGTTATGTAAATAGGCAGTTCAGTTGCTAATTTTTTTTAATGTGTGTTTTCTCACATCAAATACCTGACAACACAACCTTTGTTTTCAGTCTAAAGCACATGGTACAGCACAGCTAAACCTTGCAGTGATTCATGTTCCCAATCTAGACAGCTCAGCTCAGCATCATTTCCCCATCCCCTGTGGAACTCATGCCAGGAATAACCCAGGGCATTGGTGAGTGGAGAAGGGAACTCAATAGGAACTCTGGCTGCTTCTTTCCTTAATGCTTCCTGTGACTCAAGATGAATGACACCAATTCTTTAACTCGCTCACCAACCTTTTTTATTAATAGATGATCTAATAGACCATCTCTTTTCTTCAAGAACATTCCTTTTCTTCATTAATTTATTTATTCACTTTACATCCTGATTGTAACTGCCTTCCCTCCTCTCCTCCCAGTCCCACCTTTACAAATATCTCCTCCTATCACCTCCTCCCCTTCTCCTGAATGAGAAGTTCCCATGGGTACCAACCCACCCTAGCACATCACAACCTGGGAGGAGAGCACATTCCAGAGAGAAACATCATATACCAGACTGAGGTCAGGATTCCTTATTCCAATCTTTAAATTCAGCAAACATCTATAAAGCTCCTGCCTCTAGATCCTTTGTTCTTTATCTTCTGACATATAATCATTCACCTATTTTCTTCTCTCTCTATTTTTCTGTTGTTGTTGTTGCTGTTATTGTTTCTTTTTTTTTGAGAGGCCCTGCCTTATGGTTTATTCCATATTAAGAACAAATGTGTTCCTTGAAATTTTTCCTCCAAATGCTTAATCTAAAGCTCACATCACGGACCAAAGGAATATTCACCCACATGCTTAGAATAGTTTTCAACAATCTCCTGTGAATTTTTCCTTACAAAAAGGGGTATCCAAGCCATGGCCCTCACCAACATGTTAACAACATGAAAGTGGCCACATTTCACAGAATGCTGTGTTCTCAGTGTACACAGGGAGGAGCCTGCACAGAGTCGTTCATAGAGAGTGAATCATCACACAAATTAATTTCTGAGCTCTTCACCATGTAGACATTACCACAGTTGTCATGTTACAACATACAGGCCTTGTTATGATATACCATATAAATGGTAGACATTTTCTGGGTACTAATAATAAGAAATTATGACCACATTTTTCATTTACCTCTGTGAGTCTGCTCATTTCTTTATTATTTCTTCCTTCATTCCATTTCTTCCTTTTAGAAATATTGCCCCCATGTGGGCAGTCTTCTCTTTTTAGATGTATTTATGTAGCTATCTGATGTGTATGTTTGTCTGCCGGAGTGTGTACATACACCATGCACATGCAGGTTCACACAGAGGTCACAAGACTGTTAGATCCCAGGAACTAGAGTTAGCTCAGATGGACATGAGCTGCCCTGTGGGTGCTGAAACCAGAGCTCAGATCCTCTGTGAGAGTCTTCTGTACTTTTAACTGCTAAGCTGTCTCTCCTGCTCCCGACTCATCATCCTCTAGGAGAGAAGTGTACACTGCTTTCCCTCTTATTGGTTTTCAGTAACTAACTGAAATAAACCAGGCCAGACTCATTTCTCACAAAGACTTCAGACTCATTTTTCACAAAGGCTTCAGAGAGACATCTCTTCAGATTCAGAATTCTCCAAATTTCCCCTTGCTAAACCTTCCCAGCATGCCTTGTTGGAGGCCTTGATGATGAGCCTCTTCTGGTGAGAAGGGACTACATTTTTTTTTTAAAGGAACATATTCTACTTTGTTAGAATTCATTATAAGCCCAGAAAAATAAATGTACCAACTGTGAATGGACTGCTTCTCTTCTGGTTTTCTCACCTGTTTTCCTTCCTGCCCCACAACCCCATGAAGTCCTTTTTGAAAATGATTGACCCTCAGTGTTTCCACAGTCCCATGCATTCACACTTCCTCCTAGTTATGTGCCACTGTGGATCGCTTCTTGTTTTCTGATTGGTTATAGTCTGATTCCAAGATTTTGCTGCTCTTAGATGCAAAGACCATTTCTTTGGAAAAGCCAGTGCTTACAGCAACTAAGTGTTGTTTGCCTGTGGGGAATAATGAAGGTCATATCCTACATGTATGTCCTAATACTTAGGCACCTCTGATGATAAAAAAATAAATAGTACCAGAATTACCATATTTTAGAGATGAAGGGATTGATGGTCATATGATGGTTTCTCATTCAGACAAATTGTGTAAGCATGCCATGGAAGTATTATTATTGCTAATTAAGTCAGACATTCATACGTTCTAAAATTGCCCACTAGGCTTAGATATATCTGCTTGAAAATACAGTTTGAAAGTGGTGTTTGGCCACATGATATGCTGAGGAGATTTATACACTGCACCTGTGAGCAGACCAAAACTTGAAAATGAGGAAGTAGATAGAATGTGCTTCTAGAATCTTCCTCTGCCAGACCCTTGAAGTATGAAGCTAACACATAATTATCCTGTCCCAGTCCAACCTACATTCGATTATTTAAACCAGTTAGACAGTAGTTTGGGTCTGGCCAGGTTCCAGGATGTAATGAATCAGGAGGAGGAGAAGCTTGAGTAGCTCTTGAGTTTGTCGTTTCCGGTGAACGGCTGTCAAACAGGACACAAGCCTGTGGTGGGATCCTCATAAACATTGCCAAACTCAGCTGAACACAGATGGCGTCGTGCCAGCTCAGGAGGAGACCGCCTGCTCTGCTCCTTTGGAAGCAGCTGACAGGAAGTGAGGAGTACTTCCTGGGTCCACAGATGAGGATGAGGATGAGGAAGCCAGCTTCAGGCAGATGCTTTGGAACATCAGGATTGGCTTTTCCGCTCCCAAGGGTTCTGTTGCAGCTAGCTCTGTTTTGGATTATATCGCTTTTCTTCCTCTGTTGCTTACGTAGAACCATGTGTGAATCTAGCTGTAATGTAAATACATATCACTGCACCACTAGAATTGCTCAGTGTGTGTGCCCTTGTATGTGTGTGTTTTTTGAGTGTGTGTCTCTGTGTCTGTTTACACCCACCTACAATGTCTTGATAAAAATACTTACTGTAAGGGAAAAATGTACTTCCTGTTCAGCTGTCTCTCTGGAGGCAATACACTATGCCTGTACCCTTAAGAAAATATGAATATGTGCTGAGCTGGTAAATTAGGTGGAAAGACTCAGTGCAAGAGTATAGGGGAATTCCAGAACAGGGAAGCGGGAAGGTGTAGATGGAGGAACAGGGGGAGGGAAGAGGGGAGTGGGGACCCAGAAAAGGGGAAATCATTTGAAATGTAAATAAAAAAATATATCAATAAAAAAATAAAAATAAAACATCCAAAAAAAACCCTAAATATGTGGGCTGCAAGCATTGTGTGTAAGCCAGGGCCAAAACCTTTTTTGCAAAGATGTAAATCCCTAAGTAGTATGGCATTTGATGTTTATAAACTGAATATTTAAGATATCTATAAATGAATCTTTTCTTTCTTTGGATTCAGTTGTCGTTATTTCTATTCCCCTGTCTTGCCCTCGCTTGCATTTATCTCTATATACATTATTGAAACTGATAAAGCTTAAATATACCTTTTATTGAACCCTTTCCAGAATTACATCATGAAATCTCTCATTGCTTCCAGATCCCTCTGTATCTTGACTTACTTGAAATTTATGTCTGATGATACTTGATTTTTCTGTTATTTTCTTTCCTTTTCAATGTGATAATGCATGGCATAAATCTGGTCCTTGTTTTGTTTGGGTTTACTCATTCTATTTCTAGGTCCAAAGTAACCAGCATATGATAAGTTACTGACAGATTCCTACCTGAGGACCTAACTGTCAAAAAGACATCTGACAGTCAAACATTTCCCCCAGTTCACATGGCTTAGGCAAGTGCTTCAGCATGGAATTACATAGATGTATGGGAGAAAATCTTCTCTCAGGATATTCAGTGTTTTCCTGATTCAACTTTGAGACCATTATTTCATTCTAGGTATTATTGGGAAACTATTTTACATGTGACAAGTGCTCAACAAATTTTTATTCAGTTAAATCAGGAACATTATACATTTATTTTTGCCTCAGACAAGTCAAAGAACAAAATACGTTGGTATTTCTCTGCATCGATTTGGAAACAATACCTCAACAGAGACTCTGATAAAACTTTTATGGAGGCTATAATCATACTTGGTTCTGTGCTGGAGCCTGGACAATCATAAAGTGGGCGATCACTTTGAAATCAACAAGCTTTTTCACACAGCTGCTGTACTGACTTGTGAAATATTTCAGATGCTGAGACTATTCTGTTGGAGAGAAGCAGACTCCATCAAATGATATAATAAAAATGCAGATCACTCCCAAGAATGCCAAGGAGAAAAAATGCTTCACAGTTGCAAACAACATTGATCGAATCATACTATCTGAAAATACCTACAGTGGTCAGCAAAATAATTGTGATCATTGCAGACCACTAGAATGCACAGAGGATCAACTCTGCTACAAACAAAGCAACTCCTCAGACTAATTTACCATAAGGCACCACTTAAAAATCTCATCCAATCAGCCCACTTGTCTTTCTGAATGAAAGAAATATCCAGTATGAGAGCAAGGCGTTAGTGCTGGAGCTAGGATGAAGGGCTGGCAGGAAGGTCTGTGGTATAAACATGGTTCTTTCTGGTTCCTCAACCCTTTACCCACCATTGAACCATACAGAATACTTCTACATCTACTAGGGTCTCTTATTCAGATGTCATTTAAAAACCTTATGCCATACTATAGTTTTTCACATAAGGAATCCTGAAATGTGTCTCAAGGATAAAAGTGACTAAGAAAAAGTTGAATAATTTTTTAAACAGAGACTTTCGAAGAATGTGTGTGTGTTTGCACCACACACAATAGAGCCTCTGAAAATATTCTTTGGGAGCAATGCCCTTTCAAATCTATTTTCCATAGTCATGAATTTCTTTATATAATTTCTAGGTACTGCTCTGAAATGTAAGCCCAAAATGCAGAGGATCCTGTGAAAACTGGACACTTCTGGTTATTCTCTTTTCCTATTGACATGAGAATTAGTTAAGGCTACACTATCTCATGTTCAAGTATTGCCAAGAAATTGTCTTAACTCAGTTATTTATTATAGATCCTTCTCTGGTTCTAAACTCTCTAACTACTAGCATGCTACCTTTATGTTGAACTAAAAATATCCTGTGATTCTAAACACTAAGAGAATTCTTTTTTGAAGAGGGAACGATATTTATGTTTCAGAATTAAAATTGGGGTAAGGAATATAGTCAACATCTTCATTTAGTTTCAACTATTTTAGTGAATTTTATTCGAAAGCATAACATGTCCTGGTTAGGTTTTTAGACCTTCCGAATGCCGTGATGGTTCTGACATGGCCAAAGAAAATTATATGAATGGTAAAGTTCAAAAGCTAAGTATAATACCACATAACTATGGTGAATTTTTAGGAAAAAATATAAAAACACATATAGTTAATTCTGCTTCGTAGGACTTACTAATTCCAAATGAAAAGACAAAAGACTATGTTTCCCCCAACTATTCATTTTAATGAATGTTTATTAATAAATATTTACCTAACACCTATTTTGTGCAAGCTACTCTCCTAGACTTTCTGAGTAAAGGTATACAATTGACCAAGAGTAGCAAATGTACCTGCTTTGTGGTGCTGGTTTTTTAGAGAAATAATGGTTGTGAGAAGGTATTTAGAAATAGTAAGATAAATAAAGTACATACTAGGTTAAAATGATCAAAACAAAATGATAAAAACAATAAAAAGGTTCTATGAGGATGATGGCAGCTCATAAAGGTAGAATCACAGGTGTGCTGACCAGAAGTGTCACTAAGGAGATTTCTGGGTGACATGTCTGCAGGAACAGTAACAAAAAAAAAAAAAAAAAAAAAAAAAAAAAAAAAAAAAAAAAAAAACAATAATTTAGGCACAGCATGGCCTGTGCTCTTTGGCAATAGCACCAGGGGTCAGAAAAACAGTGAAGAAACTTGTTTTATTATTGTGAAATATTTTATTCTTTATACCAAAATTACTAAGCTGCCCATAGAAATTAAGTAAAAAGAAAATAAAAGACAATTTTAAAATTAGAAAAAATAAAATTCTCCCAATTCACAAAATAGCTTTAGCTTACTTATAGAAAATTTTGGAAAACAACTCCAGAAACAATAAATTCAGTACAAGCTGTATGATCAAAATACCAAACAACTTATTTCTATGTCCTAGCCTAGCAATAAACAAAGTCAAAATAACTAGAGAAAACTAATTAATTTATAACAGCACCAAAAAAAATATTTAAGGTTAATGTGAAACTTCAAGATATAAACACTGAAATCTCAAAAACAGTACTGAAAGTGATTACAGAACTAAATGGAGAAATATTCTGTGATAATGGGCCATAAGGAGCTTAAGGAAGTATTTTTACAGTTATATTATACTTTTAATACTGTGTTCAACTCTGCCTAAGTGAAATTGAGAACATAGGAGAAATTGATATGTTTATAAGAAACTGTTCAACAAAATGTACTGTACCAGAGACAAGCTCACAACAACAACAACAACAACAAAAAAACAGACAGTGCTAAGAAGTCAGCCAAGGAAAAGCACTAGACCTCTACAGCTCCAAAGAAGTTAATTGTTACTAAAACTGTACCTATCAAAGAAAACTTATTATAGTTTATTTATATTTCATAGAAACAAAAAAGAAATATTCAACTTTCCTCATAAAGTCAGTATATATTTTTGAAATAAAAAAATCTACAAATATGGTCATTTATAAATATTAAGAGAAAATACTAAGCAAAATGTAGACAATAATATATATAGCAACATTACAAAATTGTCATGACAAAATGTAGTCCAATTATTTCAATTATTTGAACACAATTTAACACTAGGAAAGTCTTTGATAAAACTCATATTAATTAACTTTTCTTCATATATGAATAAAAGACTAGCAAAATTCAATGTGCATTTTATGATCACAATATGATAGGTATTTCTTTGTTTTTAATTTGAATTTTCATTACATCCATTTAAATTGTACATTGTAGTTTGTGTGTATGTGTGTGTGTGTGTACAGAGGATTCTCTTTTTATACCTTTATGTGGGTTTGCTCATGTCAGGCAAATTTATCTACTGATCCATCTCAATGGATTAATACCAACAACAAAAATATTAACGTCTCTCGGTGTCATTAAGGTGCCATTCCAGGACTTCTGTTCGCATTTGTTATATATCTTCATTTAAATAGTATAATATTTGCATCCATTCTATAAATAGTTTAAATAATCTCTAGGGTGCTTTAATACCTAATTAACATAGTATAATATAAAATACATATAGTTGCTATGCTGTATTGTTTGTGGAAACATTAATAAAAAGAAAAGTCTATGTATTTTCAATAAAGAATTTTATTTTTCCATTTTCATGATAAATAAGATGGGGATTTCACTGGATCTTTAAATAGCCTTTGGTACTGGAAACTAGTTAATGCTAGTAAAGTTATGGTTATTGGAAGAGAATCTACAACCACCAATTTACCAAATAAATATAGTCCCTAAGTACAATCTGTAAGTCTTTACCCCTCATCAAAAAACCAACAGCAAACAAATAACAACAAAAATTCTTTCCTTATACCAGAGACCATTTCAAAAAAAAACCACAACAAATCAAAATGCAGAGTTATGGAGCCCAGTCCAATGAATACATCTATAAAACACTACTACACCTAAGGTTCAGGAAACATTTCAGAAGGCAAGGATGTAGATTGTAAGTAACAAAATATCAGGAGTCTCCTATGAGTTTATGACTCTTAGTGATGTCTGGAGCTTCATACATAAAGTTCCACCAACATGATAGCCCAAATATGAGCTGCACAAGATGAAACCAAACTGGAGCCAGAAAAAAATCCTCCCAGGTCTTAAGCCTACACAAAGGTTTATAGGCAACTGAGAAAAGCTGGGATCAGGAAGGGTGGTAGTCCCCAAGGGAGAGTGCAATGATTGCTTGTGCAATACCAAATGGTCAGACCTGAAAACATATGTGCAAATAGTTTTATACGGACTGAGCATGCTACATTTAGAAATATGCAAGCAATAATAATTAAAGTTAAAAAAGGCCATAAGTTTGAAAAAGTGTGGGGAAAAGTTTATAGGAGAGTTTGGAAGTGGAAAAGGAAAGAAAAATGTTGTAAATGTGACATAATCCAAGGATTTTTTTTTGAAAGGAAATTTTGTGTTCATATAGCAATCAATTTGTCTGTCTGGAATTTTTGTTTGTTTGTTTGTTTGCTTGCTTGTTTGGATTCTGGTTGATTTGTTTATCTGTTTGTTTGTGACAGGGTCCTACTGTCTGCCATTTAATACTGGTTAGCTTCAAACTCACTATATGCTCAAGCTAGTCTCAAACTTAAAGAAATGTTCTTGGCTCTCAAGTATTAGTATTTCTGATCATAATGCTGGTTTTAAATATTTTTAAATGTGTACTGTTTGAATTCATGGATACCCAGCCTTCTGACATAGATAGATGTTAAATAGAAAGATAGATGATAGATAGATAGATAGATAGATAGATAGATAGATAGATAGATAGATATTAGGTAGATAGATGAAAGACAATAGAAAAAGATCAAAAGTAGACACATGATATGTAAATATATAAATATTCATCAGTCTTTATTGATAAATTAAACATATTAACAAGTATAGTTAAATAAAAAGATAAGAGACACATTCCAACTGAAAGGAAATAATAATATACTAAATCTAGTAAATATTTGAACATTATACCAGTACACATTTATTCTACTACAAATAGAGAAGCAGCTATCCTGGCTACAATCTACCTGTGAATACATCTCCTCTCTTCTATTCTCATTGGTGAGAGTCTTCACTCCATAGAGATTCCTGCCACAATAGCTCATAATTGTAATCACAATAGCCATGAGATTGAGAAAGGAAGATCACAAATTTGAGGATAGCCTGGGCTACAAAGAGAGACTATGTTTCAAAAATAAATGAAGCTCACCAAACAAAAATGACATAGACAAATTAAATCCATCTTAATAAATGTATGCAAATACATTTTTGCTTGTGTATTGTGAAGGTGCCTTTTTGTGTACATATGTGAAATGAAAGACAAAATGAGAAATAAATTGCACATTGCATCATGAAAGAGTGATATGTAAATTCCCTCTCCCTACTGCCAGGCATTTTATCTAAGGTCCCTCTCTTTTAGTTCTGTGAGTCTCTCACCTCCTAGGTCTCTGGTGCATTCTAGAGGGTCCCCCCAACCTCCTATCTCTGAGGTTGCCTCTTTCCATTCTTTCTGCTGGCCCTCAGGGTTTCGGTCCTCTTCCCTCTCCCAATGTCAGATCAGGTTCCCCTCTCCCCCCTCTTTCTTCTCTTCCCCCTCTCCCTCCTTTCCCCAGCCCCATCTATTTTCCCTCTTAGATTCAGGGAGAGGGAACTTAAAGTCTCCAGCAGAAAGACAGGGCTTCAAATGAGGGAGAGGAGGGCCATCTCACAGTCATAACTCTGACCCATAATTGTTCCTGCCCTAAAGAATTACAGGGATGGAAATGGAGAGGAGCCTGAAAAATAAAAGGTCCAGTGACAGGCTCAAAGTGAGATCCAGTGCAAGGAGAGGTCTCAAGGCCTGACACGATTACTAAAAGGGACCTAGCATGACAACATTCTGGATGACCCAAAAAACAGCTGTTAAGAGTCAAATGAAGATATTTGCACTCAACCAATGGACAGAAATAGATGACTCCTGTGGCTGAATTAGGGAAAAGCTGGAAGAAGCTGAGGTGGAGGGCTACCCTGTAGGAGGACCAGCAGTCTCAATGAATCTGGACCCGTGGGATCTCTCAAACACTGGGCCAACAAACAGGCAGCACACACCAGCTGGTATGAGGCCCCTAACACACATATAGTAGAGGACTGCCGTGTCTGTGTTCATTCAGAGATGATGCACCTAACCCTCAAGAGACTGGAGGCCCCAGGGAGTTTAGAGGTCAGGTAGGGTGGGGGCTGGGGACATCCATGTGGAGACAGTGGGATGGATAGGAGGTATGGGATGTGGAACAGTCATAGGGTAGACAGGGGTGGCAGGGTGGAGAATAAAATATGGAGTGTGTAAAAATTATTAATAAAAATAAAAAATGAGATATAAAAAGAGTGATATATTAAAAACTACATAAAATAGGAACCATAAAAACAATATATTTTAAACAAACAAAAAAACATGCTTTAAATATAAAGCCTGGAAAAGAGACTCATCCCTGCCCAGTAGTCATGCAGCAGTTATAAAAGACATCTGCCCATCCTAAGAATCTTCAAATACCTTGACCCTTTCCCTGCACTCTTATTTCTACAGTTCACGTTATACCCCAAATGGGATGTAACATATGAAAAAGGCATGCCTTTAGATCTATTTTCTTTTGTCAACTTATCTTGTTTAGACACAGATCTCTACAGCCAAGTCATCTCAGCATTGTAGTCGCAGCAGACCCAAGGAGGAGGTGGTTTTCTCATTATAAGTTTTTAGTTCCAACATGACTGAATGTACTGTCATTTTCCCCCTCATTTCTGAGACTTCTTTGCTCAGAGCTTCACTTCAGATTGCTGTTTTTGTGTGATATGTAAACATGCTGTCAGCCACTTCCTAGAACTGTCATCTACTCTTCAGCTTTTCTTCCACTCATCCTGATGTCCCCCTACCATTTTGTTTGATCTCAGTAGTTGTCCTTTTATTTGCATATTCATTCTGAAGTGGTTTTCTTCATCTCTCTACTGAGACCCACAACTGCTCTTTTTAGAATTAAAACTAATAAATTGGTCTTTTAGCCTAATGTTTCTAGGAAAGCCTGGTTTCTAAGTAGCCTGCAAAAAGAGGTTTCTTTTCTATGAGTATACACAAGACATTTTCAGTTGTGCACTTAATGTTTGTGATTATCCCATTTACCCAGAATGCCCTAAACCTCAATGTGATTTTGCTTGGAGATAGAGCCTTTAGGAAGTAATTGGAATTAGATATGGTCAGAAAGGTGAGGTTCACAAGGTAGGATAAGTGTTCTCATAAGAGAAATTGGGTGTTTCTTTAAATATATAGCTTAAGAGTATATGGAGATAAAATTAAAAAGCACTTTAGAAGCCTAAAAGGAAGCCCAAACCAGTAACCAAACCAGGAACCATGGTCTTGGATTTCTTAGCTTCCCAAACTGAAAAATATGTCTATGATGCAGTATTTCATTAAGATGGTCAAGGAGATCAAAATTCTGATTTTTATTAGAAACTATCTGTTCTTAACTTTCAACAGCATTTTCTACTATTTTTGCAATATTATTTAAATATTATCCCTCAACTTAATATGTAACAAAGAAAAATATGGTTTGCTTCTGAAGTTTAAGCTCTCCTCCATCATGATTAGTGTAATGAATAAGCTCTGGTGGTTGGTTTTCAAATATCCCTCAAGCCAGATTAGGTCCAGCTATGAAACACTATGCCCCATTTGCTGAACATCCTGCTAAGGTATACTCAGTGAAACACACGCATACACACACACACACAATTAGAAGTATTTCATCATTTTTATTGGATATTTTATTTATTTATATTTCAGTGTTCTCCTCTTTCCTTATTTCACCTCCACAGACCCCCTACATCATCCTTCCTCCCCCTGTCTCTATGAGGGTGCTCCCCCACCCACCCACCCCTACCTCATTGCCCTGGCATTCCCCTACACTAGAATATCAACCCTTCACAGTACCAAGGGCCTCTCCTATTGATGCCAGATACTTTATTAATGATGATATTATTTAAGCACTTATAATTTTTACAGAATTAGAAAAAACCTGGTCTCAAGTTTTCTTCATACAAAACTATAAAATTCCAAATATTTCAAGTATTTTGCACTGTAGCTAAACTTAAGATGATTGAGCTAGGTAGTTTTTTTTTTAATTTTTATATTTTATTAAGTGATTGCTGTACAATATTGGTTAATTTGCAAATGTGGTTGCCAACATTTTTTGTAATATTTTTATTTTCTATATTCTTTGTTTACATTCCAAATGATTTCCCCATTCCCGGATCCCCCCTCCCCATATGTCCCATAAACCTTCTTCTCTCCATCCCTTCTCCAATCACCTCCCTCCTTTTTCTCTATCCTTATATTCCCTTCCAATGCTAGATCAATCCTTTCCAGGATCAGGACCCTCTCCATACTTCTTCATGGGTGTCATTTGTTATGCAATTTGTGTCTTGGGTATTCAGGGCTTCTGGGCTAATTAATATCCACTTATCAGAGATTGCATTCCATGTGTATTCTTTTGTGATTGGGTTACCTCACTAGAGTCACCTAGGAAGAAACAAATGTCAGCTATGAACAAACCTGTAGGACATTTTCTCAATTTATGTTTGACATTGGTGATAGAATCTATAACCAACTTTTATTCTTATTCTTATTAGGAATAAGAAGTTGTTTATATTGGAATAAACTCTCTGATCAGGCTCCTTAGGCTCACAAAGTCAAGTGGGTATGGAGGGAGGTATGAATTCCATTCCTACAATAGGACTAATAATCAGCAACTCTGGAAAAGAATGGCTGAGAAACAGAAATGTATCACCTAATTCATCTTACCATAAATGTAATACAAACATGCTTGAGAAACTCCTGAGACAGCAATGAAGGGGAAATAGATGGGATGAGTCAATGATTCTTAATTTTTGCAATGTGAGTAGTTTAATTTTGAAAATGATCTTTTAAAAAAATCCAATCACATGGATTGAATGAATTACTAAGACATCTCTCAGAAGATGTAAAATTCCATCTGGGAATAGAATGCATAGGATGAAGAAAAAATCAGAACTTAATAAATGCTTTTGGGATGGTCTCAGGAAACAAAGATGATCTCAAAATCTTGTAAAGCTGTGGCTAGCTTTGAGTTCCTCATCCTTCCTGCCCTCCCTATCAGTGCTGGGATGACAGAAAAGCACTATCACACCTAGATTAGAAATAAGAAGTCTGAGATTTTGTGCACGTTGGTATATATGGATCTATTTACATTTTTCTAAATGCACACATCCAGTTAGACCATAACCAATCGTTGAAAATGCTTTCAGGTTTCTACTGTATGGTTTTGGCTTCTTTGTCAAAAATAAAGTAACCACGGGTGTGTGGTTTTATTTCTAGGTCTTCCATTTGATGCTATTGATCAACTTGTCTGTTTCTGTACTAATACCATGTAGTTTTTATTACTATTGTTCTGCAGTACAGCTTGAGAACAGTGATGGTAATTCTGCCCAAAGTTCTTTTATTATTCAGGATTATTTTGTCTAGACTGAGATTTTGTTTTTCCATATGAACCTGAGAATTATTCTTTCAAAGTCTATAAAAATTGTGTTGTAATATTGATGGGAATTACATTGAATCTCTAGATTCATTTTGGTAAGATGGACATTTTCACTAGTTTAATCCTACCTATCCATCAGCACGGGAGATCTTTCCATCTTCTGATATCTTCTTCAATTTCTTGCTCCAAGAACTTGAAGTTATTGTCATACAGATCTTCCACTTGCTTGGTTAGAATTACAGCAATATATTTTATGTTATTTGTGGCTATTGTGTAAGGTGTTGTTTCTCTAATTTCTGTCTCTGCCTATTTATCAGTTGTATAAAGGATGGTCACTGATTTCTTGAGTTAATTTTATATCCAGTCACTTTGCTGAAGGATCTCAACATAAAAATAAATACACTAAATCCCATGGAAGAGAAAATGGAAAATAGCCTTGAACTCTTTGGCACAGGAGACAATTTCCTGAAAAGATCACCAATGGCTAAGGCTCTAAGGTCAACAATTGATAAATAGGACCTTATGAAACTGAAAAGCATCTATAAGGCAAAGAAAAATGTCAATAGGTCAATTGGGAAAAGATCTTCATTAACTCTACATCTGACAAAGGACTAATATCCAAAATACATAAAGAACTCAAGAAGTTAGATTCCAAAAGAAATTAGATAACACAATTAAAATTGGGATACAGACCTAAACCGAGAATTCTCAGCAGAATGAACAAGAAACACTTAGAACCCAGGTATCCCTCAACAGAAGAGTGGATGCAAAAAAATGTGGTATATCTACACAATGGAGTACTATTCAGCCATTAGAAACAATAAATTCATGAAATTCTTAGACAAATGGATGGAGCTGGAGAACATCATACTAAGTGAGGTAACCCAGACTCAAAAGATTAATCATGGTATGCACTCACTAATAAGTGGATATTAACCTAGAAAACTGGAATACCAAAAACATAATCCACACATCAAATGAGGTACAAGAAGAACAGAGGAGTGGCCCCTTGTTCTGGAAAGACTTAGCGAAGGAGTATAGGGCAAAACCAGAAAAGGGAAGTGGGAAGGGTTGGGTGGGAAAACAGGGGGAGGGAAGGGGGCTGATGGGACTTTCGGGGAGTGGGGGTCTAGAAAAGGGGAAATCATTTGAAATGTAAATAAAAAATTTATCAAATAAAAAAAAGAAGGATTAAAAAGGAGAAAGGAAAGTGATGTAATTATGTTTCAATTAAAATATAATAAAGCTTGTCTTCTAGGAGCTCAAAAAAAGGAATATTCAATATCCTTAATCATCAGGGAAATGCAAATCAAAACAACCCTGAGTTTCCACCTCACCCCAGTCAGAATGTCTAAGATCAAAACTCAAGTGACAGCACATGCTGACAAGAATTTGGAGAAAGAGGAACACTCCTGCATTGCTGGTGGGATTGCAAACTGGAACAACCACTCTGGAAAGCACTCTATCGGTTTCTCATAAAATTGGAAATAGTTCAACCTGAAGACCCAGCTATACACTCCTGGGTATATACCCAAAAGATGCTCCATCATACCATAAGGGCACATGCTCCACAATGTTCATAGCAGCTTTATTTGTAATAGCCCCAAAACTAGAGACAATCCAGATGCCCCTCAACAGGAGAATGGATACAGAAAATGTGTTTCATTTACACAATGGAATACTCCACAGCTATCCAAAACAAAGACATCCTGAATTTTGCAGGCAAATAGATGTAACTAGAAATTATCATCCTGAATGATGATGTAACCCACACTCAAATGTACATGAATGAGATGCACTCACTTATTAGTGGATAGTTATCATAAAGCACAGAATATCCATGATACATGCTCCACAAAGCCAAAGGAAGTAAAAAAGAAGGAAGGCCCATGTGAGGATGTTGAATCACGCTCACACTTAAAAGATAGAACAAATTAGTCATAGGAGGCAGAGGGAGGAAGGGAACTGTGTGGGGGAGAGAAGAGGGTGAGGAATGTGAGATTGCAGATGTGGGGAAATACAGAAGAGAGATCCACAGGGCAAGAAGATTAAATAAAAACCTGCCATTTCCAGGGATGAAGGGATTGGGGGAATCTTTAGGAAGTCCCAGAGACCTGAGAGGGGAAAGACTCCCAGAAGACAATTTGATGATGCTTAACTGTGGGGACATATGACCTGAAGAGGCTACCTCCTATAGCCAGGAAGGACCACAAAACTTTGGACCCAAAATTTGTTATGTCTAAAAGAAATACAGGGGAAAAGATGGAGTAGAGACTGAAGTAATGACCAACTAATAACCTGGTCAACTTGAAATCCATCCATGGGCAAGCACCAGTCCCTGACACTATTAATGATACTCTGTTATGCTTGTATACAAAAGCCTAGCATAACTGTCCTCTGAATCTATCCAGCAGCTGACTGAAACAGATGCAGATATGAACAGCCAAAGGTTGGACAGAGATTGGAGACTCTTATGGAAGAGTTGGGGGGAAAGACTGAAGGAATTGAAGGCTATGGAAACCCATAGGACCACCAACAAAGTCAACTAACTTTGCCCTTTGGGAGCTATCAGAAACTGAGCCACAAACCAAAGAACATATGACCTGGAATGAGGTCCCCAGCACATATGCAGCAGAAGTGCGGCTCAGCCTCCATGTAGACCTCCCCCCCAAACTGAAACAGAGTCTCTTCCTAACGCTGTAGCCTGACTATGGTATCTCTTCTTCCACATGGCTGCCTTGTCTGGTCTCAGTGGGAGAGGGTGCTCTTTATCTGGCAGAGACTTGATATGCCAGGATGGGGGAAATTCCCAGGTGGGGAACCAATCCTCTTGGAGAAGGAAGGGGTGATGGAGAGAAAGTGTCAGTGAGGGTGACTCGGAAGGGGACAATGCTTGGGATGTCAGTTAATTAAATAATTAACAAAAAGAAAGAATATTAGCTTCAGAGTGTCTGGCTTTATGTGGAGGTCCTTGATCCATTTGGATTTGACGTTAGTACAAGTAGACAAGGATGGATCAATTCGCATTCTTTTGCATGATGACCTCTAGTTGAACCAGCACCATTTGTTGAAAAGGCTATCTTTTTTCCATTGGAAGTTTTCAGCCTCTTTGTCGAGGATCAAGTGGCCATAGGTGTGTGGGTTCATTTCTGGATCTTCAATCCTGTTCCATTGATCCTCCTGCCTGTCACTGTACCAATACCATGCAGTTTTTAACACTATTGCTCTGTAGTATTGCTTGAGGTCAGGGATACTGATTCCCCCAGATTTTCTTTTGTTGCTAAGAATAGTTTTAGCTATCCTGGGTTTTTTGTTGTTCCAGATGAATTTGATAATTGCTCTTTCTAACTCTGTGAAGAATTGAGTTGGGATTTTGATGGGTATTGCATTGAATCTGTATATTGCTTTTGGCAAAATGGCCATTTTAACTATATTGATTCTACCAATCCATGAGCATGGGAGGTTTTCCCATTTTTTGAGGTCTTCCATTTCCTTCTTCAGAGTCTTGAACTTCTTGTCATACAGATCTTTCACATGTTTGGTAAGAGTCACCCCAAGGTACTTTATACTGTTTGTGGCTATTGTGAAGGGGGTCATTTCCCTAATTTCTTTCTCAGCCTGCTTATCCTTTGAGTATAGGAAGGCCACTGATTTGCTTGAGTTGATTTTATAACCTTCCACTTTGCTGAAGTTGTTTATCAGCTATAGGAGCTCTCTAGTGGAGTTTTTTGGGTCACTTAGGTAGACTATCATGTCGTGTGCAAATAATGATAGTTTGCCTTCTTCCTTTCCAATTTGTATCCCTTGACCTCCTTATGTTGTCGAATTGCCCGAGCTAGTACCTCAAGTACAATATTGAAAAGATAAGGAGAAAGGGGGCAGCCTTGTCTGGTCCCTGATTTCAGTGGGATTGCTTCAAGTTTCTCTCCATTAAGTTTGATGCTGGCTACCGGTTTGCTGTATATTGCTTTTACTATGTTTAGGTATGGGCCTTGACCCTTGAGGACATCGGTACAGGGAGAAAGTTTCTGAACAGAACACCAATAGTGTATGCTCTAAGAGCAAGAATTGACAAATGGGACCTCATACAATTACAAAGTTTCTGTAAGGCAAAGGACACCATCAAGAGGACAAATCGGCAACCAACAAATTGGGAAAAGATCTTCACCAATCCTACATCAGATAGAGGGTTAATATCCAATATATATAAAGAACTCAAGAAGTTAGACTCCAGAAAACCGAACAACCCTATTAAAAAATGGGGTACAGAGTTAAACAAAGAATTCTCACCTGAAGAACTTCGGATAGCGGAGAAGCATCTTAAAAAATGCTCAACTTCATTCATTAGGGAAATGCAAATCAAAACAACACTGAGATATCATCTTACACCAGTCAGAATGGCTAAGATTAAAAATTCAGGAGACAGCAGGTGTTGAAGAGGGTGTGGAGAAAGAGGAACACTCCTCCACTGCTGGTGGGGTTGCAAATTGGTACAACCACTCTGGAAATCAATCTGGCAGTTCCTCCGAAAACTGGGCACCTCACTTCCAGAAGATCCTGCTATACCACTCCTGGGCATATACCCAGAGGATTCCCCACCATGTAATAAGGATACATGCTCTACTATGTTCATAGCAGCCCTATTTATAATTGCCAGATGCTGGAAAGAAACCAGGTATCCCTCAACAGAAGAGTGGATGCAAAAAATGTGGTATATCTACACAATGGAGTACTATTCAGCCATTAGAAACAATGAATTCATGAAATTCTTAGGCAAATGGATAGAGCTAGAGAACATCATACTAAGTGAGGTAACCCAGACTCAAAAGGTGAATCATGGTATGCACTCACTAATAAGTGGATATTAACCTAGAAAACTGGAATACCCAAAACATAATCCACACATCAAATGAGGTATAAGAAGAAAGGAGGAGTGGCCCCTGGTTCTGGAAAGACTCAGTGAAGCAGTATTCGGCAAAACCAGAACGGGGAGGTGGGAAGGGTGGGTGGGAGGACAGGGGAAGAGAAGGGGGCTTACGGGACTTTCCGGGAGTCGGGGGCTAGAAAAGGGGAAAACATTTGAAATGTAAATAAGTTATATCGAATAAAAAAAAAAAAAGAACAAAATGTCCTTGGATTTACCCTGTACCACATTGGTATGTATACTTATACAAAAGTACCCCATAAGAAAAAAAAAAGAAAGAATATATTTAAAGGTAAAAGTCGATTATATGGTACATGAATAAAATTACATGGTACTTTATATGTGCTATTATGGAATATGGTATAGTAAATGCATTAATCTTTATTATAATTTTCAATGATGAAAAGTTTAATAGATTTCTTTTTTAAAATTATGATTGTGTGTGTGTGTGTGTGTGTGTGTTACCTAAATGAGAATCTGAAAGCCAAGGAGGCCAGAAGAGGACATTGGATCCCTTATACCAGTAATTACAGGTGGTTGTGAGACTGCTTGTGGATATTGAGAACTAAAACCCAGTCTTCTAAAATAACAGTAAGTTCTCTTGACCACTGAGCCATGTCCCAGTCCCAGCCCTCCAAATTTTAACTCCATTGCATTTATGTTCATGAAAATTCTCCTGAAGACAGCAGGATGTTTTGTAGAAAAACTTCAGTGTAATTCCAATTAGGATTCACCACAAAGCCAATGGATGTGTTGATTTCAGGACCAGGGTAAAAGTACACTATCAATGGGAAGAAACACAGCTAAGAGAGAAGATAAATAAATCCAGCATGGTGATTTTAATTCTCAAAAGTTAAGAACAGTTTAGACTCAGTCATTTGTTCAAAGTCAAGCAGACAGGAAGTCCTTTACCCATCTCCTGTCTTGAAACTGGGCAATGACAGCAGCCCCTGCAGTTACATGTACTTGTGCCTTCCACAGTGACCAGCATTTATCAGTTCCTTCTACCATAACCTGGCATAGCACAGAGCATGTATTCTGAGCTTTGTAAGTTTCAAAGATTCATTGCAGCATCCCTTTCTTAGAACATATTTCCTCACATTAGAACATTGTTTAAAGTGCATTTCTGAAATACTGATAAATCACAGCTCTCTCTTTCTCTGGTCTAATAAACTAAACAAGTAAACTAAGAATCATTTCCTACTTTAAATGATGTGATTTAAAATTGTTCTAAACTAAATCACCCAATAAGCGAATATCTTAACCTTATAATATTACATTTTCCTAGATCAACTCCCTGGGAAGGAAACAATAAAATATTATGAAATCAGATTAATACACAAGCTAAAGGAATTTCTGTTATATAAAAAAGGCAGAGGCCTCATTTCATTTCCTGCTATCAAACACAACTGCATAGCTTCCCACTCAGTCTGCATCTCAAGTTTCAGCACTGCAGATTTTTGCAGCATGTACCAATCAAAACAAAGTTGTTGTTTGCCAGCTCATCCACACAACAACGAGCTTCTTTGGAGTTTAGAGTGAACATCTCCCATTATCCTCACATTGGCCTTTTTACATGTCTTTTATGGGTGTAATCATTTCACAGTCCATTTGGTTTGACTTTAGTCAAGAGACCTATAGCTGGCAGCCCCTTATTTCCAGAAACATCTCCATTCTTAACCCAAATGAAGAGCTCATGTTCTCTAGTTTATAGAGTGAAATTACTGGAGATGCAGAAGTTTAGGGCTTTCAAATTCTGACTTCATCACTCCAGCTATTTTAAATCAGAGTATAGGAAAAAGTTAAAAATGAAATTCTACATTAGATTCATTGCTAATTGGAATTTTGAAAGTCAGAAAATGTGGTTAGGTAGACATTTATGTTTATAGACTTTTAAAATAATGATAATAAGATTAATAAAGATTATAAAAGATTATACTTGTTAATTTCCTCTATATTTTATATTTTGGCTTGTGAACCTAGCCTTTAATGGCTGAGCCATCTTTCCAATAACTTCAAATAATATTTCCACAATTATCATTTTGAACAATGAAGAAATCATTGCAAATAGATATCATTTGCATGCATCAACTTTAAACTGTTTTAATGTTTGCATGAATTCATGTCTCTCTATCACATGACTGAAAAGTATTTTCATAAATGTCTAGGAATAAATTTTCATTCTGTGCTGATACAGAAACAATGTATGTACTCTTTCTATTATTGGCACTTAGGGTCACTAACCTGATGCCTGCCAGTAGCCATCTGGGGGTGGGGGACAAAAAGCTCTCTTTGGGATGACTCTCAAGGAATGAAAGGAATGCCAGCTTTGCCTTCCACCATCTAGCCTCTGTCACAGACACAGCAACTGTAAAAGAATGACAAAGGGGACCATGAATACTCACAATAGAGGCACATATAAAAGCAGTCAATAAAATATATGGTGAAAACATCAATATAAGAATAGAACTAAGGGCTAGAAATAACAAATGAATGGACTCCTGATCCTGACATAGGCAAGTTTAATAGGCTTTCAACGTCATGTCTAGAATCACCTTATGTGTCTCAGTAGCACTGGGGTTCTGCCACTCCTGTGCTTTTTCCTTCTCAAAGTATTGTTCTGTACCATTCCATCAAGTCTGTGTCAGTGTCCACTTAATCTCTCCAGCTGGCAAGATGCTCTGATGTGAAATCTTTTACAAGTACTTAGAAAGAAAGAAAGAAAGAAAGAAAGAAAGAAAGAAAGAAAGAAAGAAAGAAAGAAAGAAAGAAAGAAAGAAAGAAAGAAAGAAAGAAAGAAAAGCATCCAATCCTGCTCTGAATGTAACCATTTAAGGCACAACATCATATTTTTATTTGGAAAGAAAGGTATAATAAGTCTGCTCCTGCCTGGGGACACACATACTTATTCCTTCATGTCTCTGACATCCTCACCTCTAACCATGTGAGAATGCCATGTCTAATCAAAAGAACAAATAACATGCAAAATAGTCAGTGCTATTGATTCAGGAGAGACACCGTTTCCTTGTTGGCAATAAACTCTGGAATATCTTGTGTTGTAGTGGCAGAGACCATTTCTGACATGAGGGGTATTGTTAGTTGAAAACTAGAATTTTCTTTTTAATTTCAAATGTCCATTCTGTCCACAAAAAAAAAAAATACATCACAAATAGATTCAGAATTTTTCTTAAAGAGATGAATGAAAATGCTTCACTCATTTCCATACACAGACACAGAGCATAGCATGTTATCTGCAAAGTCCATCTAGAAGACAACCCTCCTGGAAAATAAACAGCCTCCCATAGAAGTCATTTTTAATTTAAGTTTCCCACTGATGTTTTTTTTTTTCATTGAAGCTGTGTACATATAGAAATCTCTCTTGATTAGAAGGATTCTGTCTTATGTTTATTATTATAGTGTTTTTGAATATCTACTCATAATACAATGGTTCATCTTGACTTTCAGTTTAGTTGGGCTGACTAATGCCTGAACTGAAAAAGCGTAAGTGTGTCTGAGGGTGTTTCCAAACTCGAATAGATAACAAGGACTCAAACTTAATCCATGGTTTGATCCTGGTAAGTTGAAAATGTGAATATATTGTTGGAAGGATGTGAAACTGCCAACGGCGAGAGGCCTCGTTGGCAGAGTATCCCAGGAGCCATATCTTCTGTGGCTTCCTTCAGTTACTGTCCGTCTTCGCTCCTCCTCTTCCCTGATTTATCTTCTGTGGCTTCGTTCAGTTACTGTCCGTCTTCACTCCTCCTCTTCCCTGATTTATTTTCTGTGGCTTCCTTCAGTTACTGTCCGTCTTCGCTCCTCCTCTTTCCTGATTTATCTTCTGTGGCTTCCTTCAGTTACTCTCCGTCTTCGCTCCTCCTCTTCCCTGATGGCAGCTGCCCCTCCACCACGCCCCCTTGCCACGTTGGGCTTATATGAAACCATGGGCAAAATAAATCGTTTCTTCTTTTAAATTGTTTATGTCAGGCATTTGACATCTCAGTGAGAAACTCAGTAGCACACAAGTACAGAAAAAAAGAACAATCCCTAAAACCAGTAGCTGACTTGATAGTCTCTGGGAATCTTTCGCTCCACCCCTCTGAACAGTCAAGGATTTTGTAGGAGTCTGCTACTGTGAGACTTTTTGTTTCCAAATCTGCACTGAGATTAAGCCCTTCTTGTGAAATGGGCCTCCATCAAATCTCTTTATGCAGAAGCTTTTCCTCCTCAATCCTTCCCTGTTCTCAACCATTACTCCTCTAAGCAAAAGAAATGTTCTTATTTAAAGCTATATTGATCACTGTCATAATTGCTCTCTCCTTACAGCTCCTCACCCCACTGCAGTTAATTATATTATACCATACTTCCTGAACATTCACATCGCCAAAGAACACTGGTAAACCTGCAGAACCTCACGAGACTGGGTCTCTTAACACTTTTCTGGTCCAAGAAACTTTTCCCCTCAGCTCACTCAACACTTCTTCAGTGTCCTTGCCTTTGTCTTGCAATTCTCAGACATAAAACATAATTATAGATAAAATTCCTCCTGAGACTAGCTTTTCATTGTCTCTCCAAAGTACATTTTGCTCAAGCATTAAATCACACCTCTGCTCATCTCCCAACACTAACTACAACTTGGATTGTTTTCTAGTGTTAAAGTGGCCAGTTTATATTCTCTCTATAAATGTTTTAAGTTCAAGTTAATTCGCCTTGCATCCTATAAAAATCATATTGTCTTTGATATGAGAAACTAACAGAAATCATTAATTTTTAGCAAAAAAGTATTGAGTGAAATACATCATTTGGAAGCTAAATAGTTTATTTAAGAGCATTTAATTCTGAACATTCAAAAGCTATTTTATTCTTTTTGAATGCATTGTTTCTGTCAGTTCTGCAGTTTTTAGCAATAACCTTCTGCTCATTTTCATCTAATCCCTGATAATAACTGTTTTGTCTTCTTGTTATCAAACCATCTGGCCTTTGAATTTTTTAGCTATTATCACATGATATAAGTCGCATTCAATATGCCCAAGTGACATTTACTCCTTTTTTTAGTGTATGTGTTTTCTCTCAGTAAAATAAGAATTTTAACACGAACAGGTGTGTCAAAACTATGATCTTTACCTTTCGTACTAAAACTGTAAGTTATCTTACAAACCTGGAAAGTCTGGCTGATTTCAGTTTCTAAATGTTCAAGCTACCTTTGAAGTGCTAAGTCTTTTTTCTTCTCTGTTCCTTCTTTCCAATCATCAATCCATTTTCTTCCAGCCATCTCCCTCTATGTATTTGTGAGAAGTCCATTCTTTATCAGTAACATAGTAGGTGCTCATTTGAGCATTTTAATTTGTGGTGGAATGCATATTTATCACATATAGTAATCATAGGGGATAGTATACTATTAGATTGCAAGACTTTTTCCTGGGGAGGTGCAGCAGACACATTACTCAGCCCAGATAAGGAGACCATGACAGACCAAAGTACAGATATTACCAAAGTCCAACACCATGAATCAGTGAGTTTTGTTGGGGTTACTTACAAGAATGTTGGTGAGAATGTACAAGAATGGATACAGGATCAGAAAAGACTCACAGGCAACTGCATCACAAGAGCCCACCCTAATATGGGTGACAGTTCACAATATTTGGGAACGTGTTGAGCGGTGCACACAGCCTACAGGTGTATCAACAAATTGGAGAATGTCCTTTTCAAGTGACTCAGTTGTCTAAACCTCTTTTAGGCAGCTCAGCTGCTCTCTGTTTTTCCTAAGCAACTGATCTGGTCTCAGAGATCTCTTGGCAGCTCAGCTTTCTCACATCTTATGAGTACTCTCAGTCTTTATTGCATACACTGGCAGGAAAGAGCCTAGTGAATTTATTCAGTTTCAGTGACATCCTAAAACTATTTTGCCTTCCTCACCTTCCTGTTTAATGAGCTTACCTACTGGATAGAACATTTTGATCTTCAGGGAAACTGTTCCACAACAGATACTCAGGTTATCCTCTGTAACTGTAGAACAAAACAGTTTTATTTCACACACACACACACACACACACACACACACACACACACACACGAGAGGGATGAACATATAGAAAAAGGGGCGAAGAGAGAAAAGACAAAGAGAGAGAGACAAAGAGACAGAGACAAAGAGACAGAGATAGAGACAAAGAAGGGATACGGGACTGAATTTTAATGTTGTATCTTCCAAAAGGATGACTTTTGCTAGTTGTTCAGAGCTCATCTATGTTAATGGTGACCATGACTAGATTATGGAAAATGCACTTTCCTTCCTACAGGCAAAAAATCATCCCCATCTGTCAATTTCTGACTTGCCTTACAACAGCAGAAATGGATTGACTGTTTTCTAACTCTCCGTAAAGCCTAGAAGAGAAAAGGAAGGCAGAATTCATAATATTGTAGATTGTTTTGGCAGTCTGAGAAGCCAGCTGTTGATTGGAGTTCCACAAAACCAGCCAGGGATGTGAGTAGCTTTCTCTGGCATCTGTGTTGTGAATGGCATCCCTGGATGAAATCCCCCAATAGCTTCTTGGCAGCTTAAAATTTCCAGACTGAGATGAAAACATGGCTCTCGATATCTAAATGAGGTGCTAGAATATTTTGATCTTGCCTGAGCCAGCATGAGAACTGTGTGCATCTCAGAATTTCAATCTAAATTCGAGCTGTTATTCAGAACCTAAGAAATAGTGACTCACAGTGAACAGCATCTTTGTTTTATAGACACAACACTCTATGGATTTGGGTGACAGGAACCTATAGGGTTTTTTCCCATCTCTCATCTGCCTGTGCTTCTTTTCCTCATCAAAACAAGCCAGCAAGAGCTATTACCTTTTACGGTTTGAATTAGGGTTCAGACAGGAAGTAAGCAGAAGGAAATTATCTTTCTCACTATTGAATGCTGTTTAAATTGCAAAGATTGTACAAAGACATGTCCTGGTTATATTTGTAGCATTTTATTCCTTTGCAGTACCAGTCTTGGATATTATATCACAGATCACAAGTTTTAAAAAGCAGCAAAAACAGATTGGGGATTTGCTGCTCGTGAGATAGAGAAACAACAGTTGCTAATAGAAAGTGTCTAAAAGGAGGGCAAGAGATAAATAGGTGAATTAAAGCTACCATATGCCCAGTCAGTTAAGCAAAATCCTAGAGATTAAAAAAAAAATGATGATCTGATTTAAATAGAAAATTCTTTGCCTAAGAATGTAAAGAAATGAAAACACAAATCAAGCCATATATAGCTAACTAGGTATAGAGAGCCAGAAATGTTTTATAACTACTGTAAAAATAGGTAATTTCAGGAAAGCAATTGAATTTCACAAATGGTTTTGAAAATTCTTTCTTCAGTGCCTTATAAATACCTTTATACAGTTATATATGTTAAGAAGTGCTCATGCATGTAGATATAAACACATTTGAACATGGATGTGTGGGTTGCTAGTAAAGGTGAACATGCTTTATTGCTAAGTATAAATGCTTCCAATGTGGAAGACAGTGTGCTTGGAAAAATCATAGCATAATGGACAATATCTTCTACAATATTCACGATCCAAAATTATATATCTTAAGAGAAATGCAGTTAAAAGTGTTTGGGGTTGAGAAAACAATACTTAGAGATTTAAAAGTTCTTGCATCATCTCATTTCATATAGCACATAAGCCATTTGGTGATAGCTTAAGAAATTACATTTTGTTAAGAAAATGCATTTTGTCTACTGACTCTGCCTTTCTATTTTTCACTCTGTTTGATTTTAATTATAACCCGATGATGGTTTTATGAGAATTTGTTAAGCACTTACTATACCAGGCATAAAAAAATTATGTTATATCCTTTTCACCCTTACACAATCATGTAAGGTACCATAATAGTTCTTAGTTGCATAATGAAATAAAGAAAAATAAAAAACAGCCCAATTGCATACAGTTTAATTAACCCTAAATATCACGCTATGAAAAATAAATGTATTTATCATTCTAATACATATAATTAATTCTACACCTTGTTTGTTAATTAGTAAACAAATATTTCCAGCATTAATAGTTTATTTGGATGAAGGGAAGCCAGATCCACTGTGATGCCTGCTCCTCTTCTTAACAATGGATAGATGACTCAGAGAAATAAACAAAGATTTATCACTTGGTTACTTTATAGATAAAACTGATACATAGCATTTATTGTATGATTGATCAATAAAGAGAAAGTCTGGAACAAACATCTCAGCTGTTTGTTAATTCCCCATAACATGATCTGTACAGTCAAGGATGCATGACCTCAGTGGACACTGACTCAGAAAGGAGGAAGGGATTGGAAGGATTCTCACGGAGGCCAGGTTCTTTAAACTGGTCACTAGCATCAGCCCAACTTTCCTCTCCTGGGTACTTTCTTTAGGTCTCCTGCTGCCTGCACTTGATTAAGTACAATACAAAAAGATTTTAATCAGCCCTTTACTTATGGAAGACGGTTACAAAGGAAATTCCATAGCCCTTGAAAATATTGGCTTGAGTGGCAGTTAATTAAATAAAGCTAAGTAACTCAAGATACTAACTTAACAAATGTTTTGTTTCATAACATTTTAGAATAACATGATGCTGGTAGATTATGAACTGTCAATGTTTTTAAAGCTAGTATTAACACAACATGACAGATGCTCAAAGAAGTATTAGCAATTTTTATGATATCAGTTGTGCTCATATCTGTCTTAATGTGAACTAGAGGTATTTTACTCTTGAGAACAAAGCCTTAATCTTTAGAAGCAGACAGAAGGAAATTATCCTTTTCTTTAGCAATTATATGTGTGTTTGATGATTACAGGAGTCATATTTCATACATTATCTTCTTTGCCAGATTAAAGATTCATCATACTCAACAGTTTTCATTAATCTTCCTCAAATTTCATTGTAACTACAGAATCCTGAGGGAGGCAAATATTCACTTACTTCTGTTGATAATCTAAAAATGGAAACAAAATAGAGAAATAATAATTTCAAGTTATAAAATACCTTAACCTAGATGCTGACCTTTTCAAGTTCATAGGATAAGGAACAGTCAAAAGGAGTCTCTGTTTATAGGAGTCACTATGATTTCATTATGTGAATGCTTCAAACATTTTCCATTTTTCTTTTTTCTTCTCTTGCTTTTTGTTTTTTTTTTTTGTTGTTGTCAGTACTTCTGCTGTTGAGACAGGGTCTTATGTATCTCAGGATGATTTTGTTGTTGTTGTTCACTGTGTAGTAAGGGTACCTTGTACTCCTGATCCTCCTGCCTCCATCTACAGAACTGGCATTATAAGTAAGAGACACAAGGCCTGGAACTGAACTACATGCCCAGTCCTAGGCAATGATCTAGATATATTAGAGGAACAAATTAACTATCTCAATATACAACAAAATTCTATTAGAGAAATGTATGACATTTAACTAAGAATTTAGGTGTATATACCTGTTCCTAAAGGAGCCACTCCATTGTCCAATTTAGTTGTTAGTGCTATTTTGACCAATCTTGAATTTAATCACATTTTAGTGGAATATATTAAGTTAAGGAGATAACTGTTCTGGCTCACACCTTTAATCACAGTATTCAGGAGGTTGAAGCAGTAATATGGGAATATTTGGGTGATTTGAGAGTGTCACATACCTGTAATGCCAGCACTTGGTAGATGAAGGTTCTCCAACTTGTCAAGCTGTCTGAAAACTGTGTAGAGTGCCAGATTAGAGAGATAAGTTATTACTCACGTTTGTATTGGCTTTCTGCTGATGCACCTAATTTTTCGTCATACCTACTCCTTTAAGTAACTTCCTCACCCATAGTCCTGTTAATAACAGCAGCTGAAGCTCATTAAGTCTTCAGGTGAAAATTCTTTGTTTAGCTCTGTACCCCATTTTTTAATAGGGTTATTTGGCTCTCTGGAGTCTACCTTCTTGAGTTCTTTGTATATATTGGATATTTGCTCTCTGTCAGATGTAGGGTTGGTGAAGATCTTTTCCCACTTTGTTGGTTGCTATGAACCCATACACCTATGGTCACTTGATCTTCGACAAAGAAGCTAAAACCATCCAATGGAAACAAGATAGCCTTTTCAACAAATGGTGCTGGTTCAATTGGAGGTCAGCACGGAGAAGAATGCAAATCGATCCATTCTTATCTCCTTGTACTAAGCTCAACTCCAAGTGGATCAAGGAACTCCACATAAAACCAGACACACTGAAACTAATAGAAAAGAAACTGGGGAAGACCCTTGAGGACACGGGCACAGGAGAAAAGCCCCTGAACAGAACATTAATAGCTTGTGCTCTAAGATCAAGAGATCCTAGCACGCTGAGAGGTAGAGGTAGGCAGATTTCTGAGTTCAAGGCAAGCCTGGTCTACAGAGTGAGTTCCAGGACAGCCAGGGCTATACAGAGAAACCCTGTCTCAAAAAAAAAAAAGAATTGACAAATGGGACCTCATCAAATTTTCTGTAAGGTAAAGGACCCTGTAAAAAGAATGGGATTCTTTATATTTACTACCCAACAAAAAGAAAATAGCTTGCAAAAAATTTGCTGCATACGAAGTACTTAAAAACTTCCCTTCTAATCTCTAGTTTCTCTAATCTGTCTTAAAATACTACAGAGTCAAGACCTAAAATGCCAGTTGTTAGCCCATTATAAAACAGCAGTATCATAGAGACCAGCACAGGTTAGATCACTGGTCATCTCTAGATTGAAACCATGAGAGTCTTGAACTACCCCGCCGGCAGTCATGAAGGACAGCTTAGAAGAAGGGGTAAATTCAGAGTGTAGGCAAAGCCGCTGTGGCACTGTGATGATAAATCCTGCTTTAACCCTATTTGTTATCATTTTGTAATATGCTGTTTGTGCTTTCAGATTTTATAATAAAACCATTTGAGGATTTTCTGAATATATTCATACCCTTCAATTAGTTGAGCAATTGAAAAAGTTATTCCTCTAAGAATGGATTTGGTAGAACATTTTACTTGTTGGCTTTTCATCAAAAACACCATTGTATTTTCAAAGCAATTGTTTGAAGCAATCAGTTAAATATCTAAATTTTATATGAAGTTCTCATCTTTGGTTGCTCAAGGGAAGGCTAGATACAGTATCCTGCTGCTCTGAAATGAACAGAAGCAAGAAAATACAAAGGTAATTTAACTTTAAATAAACCTACTGCGCAGCAATGCTCAACAGTTATAAATGAATACATTTTAGGAGCTATGAATACTTTATCAGAGTCATTGTTCTTTTTCATGTATTTCAGAGGCATTCCAAGTATTATAATCCCCAGTGATCCACACGTAAATTCTCATCAGATACAGTTTGCCCTTAAAAGCCTGAGGAAAGGTTGAGATAATCATGGTGGCCATTATGTAACATTCTGCAGCATGACAACACAAAATAATAAATTCTTGAATATGCAAGGTCTAAGCAACTAAGCTAGGTATACATGCCAAAGGAATTACGATTACCTAGATAGCCAGAAAAGCCCAAAGATTTAGAACTAAATATTAAGTTTATTAAGACAAAACACTTTTTATATTTATTTTCCTTTGGTTCCCTGCTTGTATACTATAAATACACTGTGTCGAAAAAGAAAAGTAAAGTGTTCCTTTAGTGATACTGCAGTCCTTTTTGACCTCATCTCCAGTTCATACTTCTAAATTAGAAATGATGGTAAAGATTCTGTTTTGGGGATGTCTGTGCATTGAAATCAAAGTTATTAAGAAGGCATTGTTCATCTGTCCATTCACTTGTTCATTCCAAGGACCAGTGTGGAATACCGTTTATAGGTGAAGGTATTCATTTGCTCAAAGCTGAGTTCTACCACTTGTGCATTTTGTGACCTTGAGCATGACATACACATGTCCCCCTATATTTCAAGTTAAGTTATAATAAAAACATTTGGTAGTAGTAGAACCTTTCATGGAAGGTTTCATTAAAGGACTGAACAGAAATTCCAAGCCAGTTGGTGTAAGCTTATACTCTGAATTTTTTGGAGTCAGAGATGTGAAGTTAACTTGATACTTAAAAATTAAAGATCAGCATGGTAATATGGACAGATACAGGGTGCACAAAACATTAATCTGTTTGGACAGTATTCATTGAAAATATAGATTAAACAAAGAACTCAAAAAGTATTACTTTTTAATTTTAAAGTCTGTACTTAGTACTTACTGTGTAAAGTTGCTAAGCTAAAAGATTAAGATTCAGAAACATAAGATGGCCCTTCGCTTACTAAAGATAACTTAATGAAGAAAACTGAAGCCAGTAATTATAATAGAAAACCTGTGACAAAAAAGTCAATGTGGTTTTATAAATGTCTGTTGCATATGCAGGTGAACATAGGAATTGTTTCCATTAGAAGACACCATCTGAGCCAATTTCTAAACATAAATTATTTCTGAGGAGAAACTTCTTTTAATTGGATCACTGATACAAGAAGGCATGATACATTCTTCTACCCTTTTTTTGGTCATTAATTTTACACATTTGTGTTTCTAGCTGAAAAGAATGCAGTGTTCAAAAGAGACACAAATAAAACAATAAAAATAACTGTAAGATACAACCATAAAAATGAACCAATATACCTTTCAAGTCAAAATCTAAAGAAAAATATATGAAATTTCATTCAGAATACAAAAATTCCAAGATAGAATGAAAGTATACGTTTTTTTGAAGTATAGGTTTAGAAAAAGTAATTAATAAGGCAGAAAACTCTGAAGCCACATACTCTTAATCCCAATTATCCTGACATAGCTAAACCTTTAGAATACTGTTTTAGTTCCTAGTGTCCCTAACCCAATAAAACTGGCAATCATAATAACTAATGAAGAAACCACCACTAATGTTACCTCTGTCAACATTAAGAATGATATTTCACTAATTACATGAAAAATCAAGGGGAAAATTCAAAAATATACAAAACTAACCCATGATATAGAGCAAGTGTTGTGGGCTGGAAAATCTTTAAGGAAAAGCTCAGTTTTGAATATATAAGAAGGAATCTACAAGGTACTATGTTAAATAGAGATAAGAAAATAAATAAATACTGACTAATTCAAGTTTAACTTTGACCTGGCTTGCCATAAAACTCAGTTTAACCATCTGAAAGTGAGCACTGCTGTATAGCATTTATAGAATCTCTTCTGCATTGCACAGTTGAGTCAATATCTGGCATTGATGGCACTATAGTTTCAAAGACTAAATCTATTCTCCATATAGAACACCATGCAGTCTAATCTGACATTTGTTTTCATTTTACAAATAGTTATCCTGAAATATATTTAAATGGCTTTCTGTTTAATGATACTGAGTTGTGAACTCTGGAAAATCTATGAATTATTTCTTACTAGCCATGCTTATGTTTGATAAAGAATGCTAAATTATTACCAACAGAAATTTTATAAGATATTTAAATATTATATGAAAACAAGGGAGGAAGTATATACAACACGCACACACACACACACACACACACACACACACACACACACACACACACTATGGTCCATTCATTATTCTACCACTTTTTACACACACACACACACACACACACCATTGTAAAATGGGGTAGAATAATGAATGAACCATAGTGTGTGTGTGTGTGTGTGTGTGTGTGTGTGTGTGTGTGTGTGTGTGTGTGTGTGTGTGTAAAAGATCTTTAAAAGGATCTGAGGAAAACAATCTGAGCACAATTTGAATGTCCATTGAGAGTAAAAGAAAAATTAGCAATTTCATCATATTAGGTATTTTTGTGCCCCAAAACCAAAACAAAATCTTCCTGAAGTCCATATGTTTCCAAGAAATTAAGTTAACATTATTTACATTCTCAGACACTTCAGAAAGAAGCATGTGATGGAGAAATAAAAATATAGTCTATTTCTTAGATAGGAATGAAAAAATAAATTGCTTTATTACTGGTAAGCTATAATCCAATTTGAATATGCACTTCCAATTCTGATGGACATTCCTTTGTTGAGGGAACGTACTTAACAGGTAACTAAAGGAGCGAATAAGATAATCCATTTTGTGGAAGAAAAATGGGGAGAGCTGTGGTTTCTAAACTTGAGAGTACAGAGCTCAATGGAAAGTCAAGAAACAATGAGTTTACTTACAATTTCACATGTTCAGGATCATGGCTAAAGAAGAAAATGCCATGTCTCGGGTATCAGGAATATTGGAAGATTGTCTGCGTAAGTTCATCATGGCCAAGACAATTTGTGTTATCTCTTAAAAAGGAGTTAATCCACAAAATCATTATTTTTTAAAGATTGATCCCTGAAAGCCAAAATGTTTTGGTAAAGAACAAAATTATATAACTCAAACTACATGAGTAATGTGGCAAGTGTAAAATATGATGAACAACTTCATAGTTCATCAAATTTGTATCCAAAGAATGATATAAGTATAATGATCAGTGTTTACATCTCAAAAATATAAAAGAGAAAAACAATTTCCTTCTCCAGAATCTAGTCCATTAAGATTTCCTGACCCTCACCATTCATTCCTTCTCGACCCATATAATTAATTCTGGGTCCTCCATCTTGTGTCCCAACCTAGTCTGCTCATGCACTGTCTGCAGAGCAACTTATCTCTAGGTGTCTTTCATGTCTAAACCTATATACACCATTGACCCCATCCAGATAGATCTTCCACATTCTTTTCCAAGTTCAAGCCCAGTTGGTCGGCCTGATCCCCCAATCCATGCAGTGTTTTCAGACTGCCAGATCCCACCTGGATCTCACATCTAGTGTCTCTGTTCCCTTTACTACAAATGATTTCCAGGCTTCATCCAGAAAACTGCCCAATTGTTCCCTAACTCACAGGCCCCTCTCTTGCTACATTTAACTTTTCCATCAAGACATATTTACTTTTACAGTCCAAGCTTGGAAGCCATAACTTATACAACAGCTCAGACACTATTATCCACCTAACTTTACACCCAAACCATTTCCAACCTCTAAGATGAATCTGCCTACACATCCTCACTTTGACTTAATTTGTTCCGTCTATATCAATCTTAGAACTAACAATTGAAGTCCACGTGCCCATACCTCATTCCAAAATTACCAATAATATGGTTTGATATCTTTTCTATCAAACCTATAAATCCTATACAAATATTTGGCAATTATTATATATAGCATTTAAAGGAACAGTTATAAACATCATCAAAGTTTCAGGAGTTTAAAGAAGATGCAAGAAATTGCTTAATATATTAAAGAAAAAGAACTTAACCAGAATAAATGTCCAACAAAACACAAGTGTAAACCTGATGGAAATGATGAAGAAAATTCAACACTTGAGAATGGAATTCAATAAGGAGATAGAAACATTGAAAGTGCTCAAACTAGTGCATGACAATTACAGAAGGAGACACTCTCAGCCAGTCATTGAACTGAGCACAGGGTCCCCAATGGGAGAGATAGAGAAAGGACCCAAGGAGCTGAAAGGGTTTACAGCGCCATAGGAGGAACAAAGATATGAGACATCCAGTATTTTCAGAGCTCTCGGGGACAAAAACATCAGCAGATAGTATACATAGTGTTACCTATGGATCCAGACACATAGGCAGCAGAGGATGGTCTTGTTGGACATCAAAGGGAAGAGAGACCCCTGTCCTAGAAAGGCTCAATGCAGCAGTGTAGGGAAATACCAGGACAGGGGTTTGATTGGGGAATGGGGGAGGGGAGATGGCTTATGGGACTTTCGGGGACTTATGGGGACTTTATGAACCAGGAAAAGAGAAATCATTTGAAATGTTAATAAAGAATATATATAATTTTTAAAAGTGGTCAAACTGAAATGAAGGTAGAATTAAAGAATCTAAAATCTCAACCAGAAATTCAAAGAAAAAATTACAGAATAAAACCTAGACTAAATAAAATAGAGGTAGATATCAGGATTCAAAGACAAGAAACTAGACCAAATATGTAGGGTACCAAGTCCTGCATGGCCATGTGGAAGAGATGTTGTGACAGAGTTTCCCACCCCTGAAACAGAGTCAGTAGAGTGTAGGCCTTCATGAGGATAACGGATTACTAGAACTAAGGCTTGTTTGTATATTTTTTGTTCCCCCTTCTTCAAGGAGGAATTTATGTTCCTCCTTTAGCAAAATGTCCTCTCTGCTAAGATTAATGACTGCATGATATTCAGAGACAGCAGGCATCTGGGAGTCCAGAGCTTGTCTATGTCCTCAGCAAAAATGGTAAATGCTATTGCCTTCAGGACAGCTCTTTAGGCTGTAGGAAAGTACTCTGAAAAAAATGAGTTCAAAAATATAAAATTTCTCAATTATGAAAAATATAAGGATGCAATATGAATTTTATGAGGTGCTTCATGGACCTAAAAGAGCAAAGCAACTGAACTATGAGTCAACTTGTCAGAAAGATATTAAGGAATGAGATAAAGAGATTTGGGGGTGGGGATCGCAGTGCAGGTTTGTTGTTTGTGCTTTCAGGGGCAGGAAGATTCCTGAATTCAGGCTTAACCTGAGACAGAGCTAGTTTGGCCCCAGATATGGTGTGAATCATGTTCTCAAATTGACATCCCACACAGCTGGTTTGTAATCTGTACTTACAAAGGCAGGCAGATTTTGAAAGATACAAGAAAACAAAAAACAAAGGATAACAGCAAAAACAAAAACACATGTCACATATAAAGAAAAACCTATCAGAATAGTAGATGATTTCTCAAGGGATACTTTAAAAGCTGAAAGCCAGAAAAGCCCAAAGTAACGCATTCCAACTCCTCAAAGAATCTTATGGCCAACCTAGGTTAGTATATCAAGCAAAAAATATGCAACAATGTTTAATTAAAAATAAAACTTCTCATAACAGGAATAATCTAAAAATTATATCTAAAGAACAAAACATAAAGAAAGTATCAGGTGCAATGTTTCAGGCTAAAGAAAGAATTGAGTATAGCAAAGAGACTATGGAAAGAAATACTATGGCATAATTATTAAAATACAAAGTATCACTGAGAACACAGATATACACACACATATAACTAAAACTAAAATCAACAATGCCATGACCAAAATTAACACACATATTTCAATAGGGACTTTAAATAATGACAACCTCAAGTCTCCAATCAAGAGCTACAGAATGACTGAATTATCATGTGAAACAAAATTTATCTATCTGTTATCTATAAGACATGTATCTTAACTTTAAGATAGATACCAACTTATAGTAAAAGAATAAACAAAATATTCCAGTCAAATCTGGAAATAATCAGGTCTCATTAGGCCAATATCTAACAGAATAGACTTCAACCTAAAGCTAATCAAAAGAGATAGACACTTCATTCTAATTAAGGTAATAGTTAACAAAAACAGAAGGCATAGCCTAAATACATATGCACAAGTATCTGGAGCACCCACTTCCACCAAAGAAATATACTATTGATTTACTGTATATCTTCTTTGAAAATACCGTAGAATTCTGCTGTGAGTCAAACTTGACACTTAGAATTTGGTTAATATATTTTGATCATATTCACACACGTGTTCCTCCCCTAACTCCTCCAAGATCCCTTCCCATCCTCCATCCCAATTACAATTTTATGACCTGATTTTGTGTTTTTATTGTTTACTGAGTCCAATTTGTGCTGCTCACACAACAATGTGTAAAGGATTATCTCATAGGGCATGGTTGACCTAACAAAAACCATACGCATAGGCAAAGCTGAGTCTCCCTCTCTAGAAATCATCCACTGTCAGCAGCTCTTAAGCTATGGATAGGAATTTCTGAACCCCCTTTTCTCTCCATGCTGGAGTATTGATTGCTTTGATCAGGGGCATACATGAAACTCGGCTGCTATGGATACAGGATTGCAGTGTCCAGTCCTTCCTGACCGCTGGCTCTTATTATCTTTCTTCCTCTCCTCCGTGATAATTAGGGAGAGATTTCATCATCTGCCCTTGTGAAAATTGTTGTATTTTTGGATAATCAGAACTGTCCTTGAAGCTTATAGAAATGACCTTTTTCAGTTCTAACTACAGCTATCCTATGCCTCTAATGTTATTCAGAATTTTTAAATTTTAGAATATGATAAGTTAGGTAATCAAAAAAGGTGCCAAGATAGTTCAGAGTTCTCACACACCTTCCAATTTCCTTTACTACCACTCCTGGGAATCCACTACCCAGAGGATTCCCCAGCATGTAATAAGGATACATGTTCCACTTTGTTCATAGCAGACCTATTTATATTAGCCAGAAGCTGGAAAGAACCCAGATGTCCCTCAATGGAAGAATGGATACAAAAAGAATGTGGTATACATACACAATGGAGTACTATTCAGCCATTAGAAAGAATGAATTCATGAAATTCTTAGACAAATGGATGGAGCTGAAGAACGTCATCCTAAGTGAGGTAACCCAGACTCATAAGAACAGTCATGGTATGCACTCACTGATAAGCAGATATTAGCCTAGAAGCGTGGAATACCCAAGATACAATTCACATATCAAATGATGTCCAAGAAGAAGGAAGGAATGGCCCCTGGTTCTGGAAAGCAGCAGTGTAGGGCAATACCAAAACAGGGAAGTGGGAAGGGGTGGATGGGGAAATAGGGGGAGGAAAGAGGGCTTATGGGACTTTCAGGGAGAGGGGATCAAGGAAAGGGGAAATCATTTGAAATGTAAATAAAGAATATATTGCATAAAAAAATAAAAATGTGTCACATGAAAAAAAAACATATATTTATGTTTCCATAATAAATTTGTCATAGCCAAGGAATCAGCCTTACTCCAGTGTTATTGACCAAACTAGTTACTTTATTCATTCTTTTGAGTTTTTTAAAGGAAACTGAGCTTCCAAAATGGTCCAAAAGGAATAATCTTCCAATATAATACAAAAATCAACACAAAATATTTTAGTGGATTTATTAATTTTCTCATCATATGTGCATGTGTATGCCCAGGTTTACACATTTACACATCATATGTGCACTACATTTATGATGTGCCCCCAGAGGTACCTTTGAGGTGATGATTTTGATATATAAATCAAGTAGTGTTTTAAATAAAATTAAGAAATAAAATATTTTAATGACATAAACCAGAGACTGTTTAAGGAACAGGTATTCATGAGTTTGAATCCATAAAGCAGCCTGGCAGGACTTGACAAGAATTAACACTGTTGTCTTGAGGCATAATTTCTTCTAGAAAATTGAATTTTTGCCCTTCAGACCTCCAGCAGATTGAGTTAGGTTGCTTGTATTATGAAGACCAATCTCCTTTGCTTAAAATCAACTGATCAGAGATGTTAAACAAGTCTTCAGAATACCTTCGTAGTAATTCTAGATTAACGTTAGATTAAATCTTGGGGTAGGATGTCCTTGATAAATTGACAGACAGTAACCATCTCAGCAGAACCATCTCATTGTTCTGGAAAAAATATAGGCATAATCTGAAGGGAAAGAAGAGATATGAAAGAGAGTAGAAGAAGGGAGGAGAAATGGAGTAGAAAGGCAGACTGACCTGAATAACTTACGAATCTCAATATCATACGATTATGTATTTCCCCTGTAGGGTCTTGCACATAGAATCTTCACTGTATGACTGAAACTGGATACCCAGCCTTCAGTATTTTAAGCAATACACATTGATTACCAAATCGATCTAACAAGATAAATTGTGGCGGTGGAGATGGCACAGTGAGCACTGCACTTGCTGTACAAAACTGAAAACAGTTCAGATCCCCAGCACTCAGGGAGGGAAAACTGGTTGTGCCTGGGACTGTAACCCCTGCACAATGAGGTGGAAGGTACTTTAGAAACATCCCAAGAGCTGTGCCCCGTTCAACCTAAATGAAAGACTGGCAAGCTCCAGGTTTCTCAATAGAGTAAGACAAAATGGTACAGTAGGACACCTGAGTCCTTTCTGGGACTTAACATAAATATATATGTTTGAATATATATAATATACATGCTTGAATACATATTGAATTTTTATATATATATTCAAACATATTAAATATATTAAAATACATACATTTAAGTTATTTATATATATAAATTACATATATGCATATATAATACATTAAATATATATAATTAAATGTATATATATATATACATGTGATCACAAATGGATGCCCCAAATGTATAAGATGATAGATTTCTCTCTTAACAGATATGCTTAGCATCTTTTTGAGCAAAATTATTTGATAATCTCATTCCTGTAAACAAGGAAAACTAAAATGTCTGCCAAATTCTAGAGAACACATTAGTGCCATCTGCAGAGTACATCTGACTCCACTGTGTATCTCATTTACTGGTAGTAGTCAGACTGAGATGGAGGGTTAGGTAGGAAGGAAAGGGAGCAACCTCTACTCTGCATCCTGTCAGAAAATAATTGAAGACAGTTTGACTCCAAGATGACAAAATTTAATGCCAAATGAATACTTCTTCAGGCTAAATTACAAGGAAACACTTGTGGAAAAGAATAACATCCCCTAAGAACTTAACATCTCCCTTTTGCCAAAAATTGCCCTTTCCCACAAACAAAACAAAAACTTCCATGCAATTAGTCAAAACGATGGATTCAGTTTCTAGTTAACTTTATGGAATTTTCATTCCCTGGAGAAACCCCAGACTCCCAAGGCAGGACTTGAGTATCTCTCTCACAGTCCTTCCACCTCACCTGAGCTGTCTCTCAGAGATGTCATCCTGTTAGCCCACCACCTAACGTAATGATGTTTGCTTCAATAAGTCTGATAGACCAAACTTATTTTTAAAAATGGATTTACTTACTAAATTTGAATCAGACAGCCACTTTATTAGCAGTAGTTTTATAACTATAAAGATGTTATTGCGGAACCTCATCTCTTTATAACTTAAATCCAGTAGCTTCTGGGCTAAAAAACTGTGCAAATGCAGAATATACAAGTAAGAACAAAACTATAATGGTCTCAATTAATCTAACCAACTCCTTGGTGAAACCATCCTAATACTCAGAACGGAGTTAGCTGTGCCTATTATCTATGAGCCTTTGTAAACAACAGGACCTTCTGAGGCCTGTTACGTCCATTAAAAAATACACTGGTACAGCTATCACTTGAACAGGTTTTAAGAACATTAGAGGAACATGCTTCCATGCTTCCTCTTGTCCCAATGCCAATATCATCTCACCCTTGATCACTGACACCTTAAGAAATGCTCAACATCATTAGTCATTAGAGAAATGCAGATCAAAACAACCCTGAGATTTCACCTTACACCAGTCAGAATGGCTAAGGTCAACAACTCAGGAGAAAGCAGGTGTTGGCGAGGATGCAGAGAAAGAGGAACAGTCCTCCACTGCTGGTGGGGTTGTAAGACGGTATAACCACTATGGAAATTAGTCTGGAGGTTCCTCAGAAAACTGGACATGAGACTTCCAGAGGACCCTGCTATACCTCTCCTGGGCATATACCTAAAGGATTTCCCGGCATGCAATAAAGACACATGCTCCTTTATGTTCATAGCAGCCTTATTTATAATAGCCAGAAGCTGGAAAGAACCCAGATGCCCCTCAAAGGAGGAATGGATACAGAAAATGTGGTATATTTACACAATGGAATACTACTCAGAAATTAGAAACAATGAATTCACAAAATTTTTAGGCAAATAGTTTGATCTGGAAAATATCATCCTAAGTGAGGTAACCCAATCACAAAAGAATACACATGGAATGCAATCTCTGATAAGTGGATATTAATTAGCCCAGAAGCCCTGAATACCCAAGGCACAAATTGCATAACAAATGACTCCCATGAAGAAGTATGGAGAGGGTCCTGATCCTGGAAAGGATTGATCTAGCATGGGAAGGGAATATAAGGACAGAGAAAAAGGAGGGAGGTGATTGGAGAAGGGATGGAGAGAAGAAGGTTTATGGGACATATGGGGAGGGGGGATCTGGGAAAGGGGAAATCATTTGGAATGTAAACAAAGAATATAAAAAATAAAAATATTTAAAAAAAAAGAAAAAAAAGAAATATTGGGATAAAGCTTTTATCATTATCAATAGGCTTTAATATTATTGTGTTGACATCTTGTAATTTGTAATATTATTTATACATAAATCTGATTGGTTAAGCAAAAAAAATCTGCATTTAACTCTTTTGTACACAGAATCTAGTCTTATGGATGTATTTTGCATTAACTTGACAAATTCAACAATATTATTAAGCATTCATTCTTCAAAATTAAAAAAAAAACATTACACTCTTCTACCTCATAAACTCTTAGTTATAAACTTAGAAGCTCTTGTTTCCCATGGATCTGCTCTTAAAAATGTATTGGTTATACTCTTATATTCTCTGAGCATCTTATAAAATTAACCACCTTCTCTTGGGAATAGCATTACTATAAATGAAACTCAAAGCACCTAAGTATAGACTCCAACTTTATCAGACCTAAATGCATTATTTAGGCTCCAACATCAGACAAAATGGAAAATCTCATTTTCCTCACAGACTGCAAGCTATTCATGACTTCACCACCTGACTAATTGCTAAATGGATTTCTTGGTCTCATAGGATGATGTAGATATTGGATTACTAACTTTTCTGATATAATGATTGCAGACTTACCTCAGTCTTTTTCTTGAGTAGACACTAGGTTGCTGTATATAACAGAAAGATTTGCCTTTAAAAGCCCCCTGTCTGCACTTCTCAATTGCTGTTAACATTTCAATCCATTAAGGTATGAAAAATTGCATTTACGATGTTGGCTCCAGAGACCATCATTGGTCATATATTTCTTTGTTCCCAGAGAAAGTCTTGCCTTCTTGTTCATATACAATGACTGTATCAGAGTTGCCTAAGGTCTCCAGTGACTTGTTTTAAAAATAACTCTTTGATCTCAGTATTCTGCTGGCTACCCATACTTCACTCCTTACTAAAAATACCATTTTTCTTCTATAGTGACCTCCTACTTAGAAACCTAAGAAGGGCACTATTAACCCAGGCATGTGATCTATTCTGCTCAGTCATAATCAATTCCATCCATTGCCAAAAGCCAAATGTGCAGAGTTGCTGAAAATGTAGCCTTACTTACTTGGACCTTCCAGGCAATGAGAAAAGGAGGAAAATATGTTCCTGCCATGGATAGACTTCAGGGTGGCTCACAGATATTATGTGCCTTGGAGAGAAGCAATTTTTAAAGGCATATATTGCCACAGATATAAGAATAACACTGACTCCTCTTCTCCCTAGCTCACAGTGAGCTAAATTCTAGCAACTCATTCATCAGCTCACACTTCTCTCTACTCTAGTCTTTTATACTCAAATATAGCTTAATCTCTCATATGTTTACTTTCTACACTCAAGATTACCATCAATAAATATAACTCAATGTGACTTTTCATAAACAAAACTGACAGAGCCCCTGTGGCACCACAACTTTGAATTTATATATTGGAATGGTCTATAAAGTTACTCTTAAAGTTCACCACAGGAGACTTCATGAGGGACTATTAGACACTCATACTGCAATAGAGGCCCTTTAAACATAGTCATATCTAACCATGCATAGATTATGTATGTCCTGAGCCATAAAATAAAGAAATCCTAATCATTAACTCATAAGTCAGAGATGAAATCATGACTGAAAATAAAGCATAACTTTTAAAGTTATACCTCAAATTTTGAGATGTGATTAAAATTCTGATTAAAAAAATAAACTTACGACAAAGCTTTTAAATTTAAGATGAAGTAGACAATTTTACAAAGATCCAAGTTGCTGTACCGTTTCAGGAAGAAAGTAAGTAGTATTTCTACTGCCCCTAAGGCAACCTCTTCCTCACCCTATTCTGTCAAATATTTAAAGGCAAGTAATATCAGTCCTATAAAAGCTCCTCCAGAGACTGAAATATGATGAAATGTGGCTCACTTCACTGTAGAAGGCTTGCTCCAGCCTTATAATGAACCTGTAAGGACAGTGCTGAAAGTCCAGTCTGTCCTAACTCACCTATGCATACATGTACACAACTGTTAAGAAAAAGAGGAGTAGCACAAAACAATAAAGATGTAATACAGCACAACCAGTTTCACTCTTCACAAAAATCCGAGGTTGAGGTAACATTAAGAACTTCGGATGGCGGGGAGAAGCATCTTTAAAAATGCTCAACTTCATTAGTCATTAGGGAAATGCAAATCAAAACAACCCTGAGATTTCACCTTACACCAGTCAGAATGGCTAAGATTAAAAATTCAGGAGACAGCAGGTGTTGGAGAGGGTGTGGAGAAAAAGGAACACTCCTCCACTGCTGGTGGGGTTGCAAATTGGTACAACCACTCTGGAAATCAGTCTGGCAGTTCCTCCGAAAACTGGGCACCTCACTTCCAGAAGATCCTGCTATACCACTCCTGGGCATATACCCAGAGGATTCCCCACCATGTAATAAGGATACATGCTCTACTATGTTCATAGCAGCCCTATTTATAATTGCCAGATGCTGGAAAGAACCCAGGTATCCCTCAACAGAAGAATGGATGCAAAAAATGTGGTATATCTACACAATGGAGTACTATTCAGCCATTAGAAACAATGAATTCATGAAATTCTTAGGCAAATGGATGGAGCTAGAAAACATCATACTAAGTGAGGTAACCCAGACTCAAAAGGTGACTCATGGTATGCACTCACTAATAAGTGGATATTAACCTAGAAAACTGGAATACCCCAAGCATAATCCACACATCAAATGAGGTACAAGAAGAAAGGAGGAGTGGCCCATTGTTCTGGAAAGACTCAGTGAAGAAGTATAGGGCAAAACCAGAACGGAGAAGTGGGAAGGGGTGGGTGGGAGGACAGGGGGAGAGAAGGGGGCTTATGGGACTTTCGGGGAGTGGGGGGCTAGAAAAGGGGAAATCATTTGAAATGTAAATAAAAAATATATCGAATAAAAAATAAAAAAATAAAATGAAAATAAAAAAAAAGAAACAGTCAATGCCATTTGCCGTATCAGCACACTGAAGATGAAGTCATGCCAAGTGTGACTTGACGCAGGAAACCATATTAAAGAAGATTCCATATTTGTTGCTTCTGGAACTGGAAAGCCTTCTTGGTTAGGAATGTATCAATAAAAGTTTGTTGATAACAAAGGTGTCATCCTTGTAGAATGCTGAATGGAAGGCACATGCTACAGTCTGTGCTGTGTCCCTGCTAAATTCCTGCTATGTCCCTGAATAACTCCCATGTGAAAGCCTTATTCAGAATGTTCTGGTAACTTAGAGAACAAGCCTTCAAGGGCTTCATTTCATTTAGATGATAGTATGTGAGATCCTCAACATGGGATTAATGTCTCTACAGGAAAAGACAGAATGTTCCTTCCCTTCTCTTTACTTTGTCGGATGCAAAGAGAAATAGCCATTTGATAGCCATGCCTAAGTCACCAAATATTTTTTACCACCTCAGCCACTAAATCTGAATCGTCTGGACCATAGATATCTCAGCCTTCAAAATTCTGGAGAATAATTATATTACAACCCTATCTCATACTTAAACCATACAGCTTATTGTGTTTTGCTACAGTGACCAGATATGACTAAGACAGATAAAATAAATAAATAATTTTTTTAATATAAGACACCTATAGAGATAAATGTTTATTTTGTACCTAGTGGCAAAATGTTGGCATTCATTTTCAATATCATACCCAACATTATTCTCCTGACATTCCTAAGTAATTGGTAAAAAAATAAAAATGAATAAAATTTATCCAGATTTAAATTGGAAAACATTGTTATTATTTATAAACAATAAGGCTTTGTGTGAAAATAACTTTTAATACCTATTCATTTAGATATGAATTTTTAAGGATGATGTATTCTCAACTAATATAAAACAATCAATACTATTTGCATTTCAATAGCAATAAGTAATTCTCCTATAATCATTTGAAGAACATAAATATAATATGTCAAAAGATGATCCTATAGAGTTATAACATTTCAATATTTTACATAAAATGATTGCAGTACTTACTAAATAGAAAGAGACTGTGGATGAATCAGAAAGCATACAAATGTAATAATGGAAAAAAAAATCTCTCCTGCTTGACCCAAAAATCCTTAAAGCCACACAAAATCTCAACATATGTTGCTGTCCTTGTTGTCTATGTAATGAAATAGTGTCACTGTGGAAAGCAATTTTAGGGCAATATATCTTATGAAAACCACCAATTTCACTTCTTGGGCTACCCTAGAAAAATAGTCTATATCATTGTACATATGAGACAGAATCCTTGTTTAAATATGATGCTAGCATTTCTGCTCACAGTAGCAAAAATTTTCATATAGATTTTCTATTGCTGTTATAACCAATTACCATAATTATGGGGGCTAGAAATAATAAAGTTTAATTTTCAGAGTTTTCTTTAATGTGTGACAAGAACACCAATTACATATTCAACTCATACACCCATTCAGTCCATAAACTCAAGCTTGAAGGATTCTTCTCCTTCAAAAAAGTAAGACTCAAGTAGGTCTTTGGCAGGTTCTGGGACGTATTAGGGGGTAATCATGATTCTTCTTATTACAGTGAAATAAACAAATCAAAGTGCCATTCCATGACAATTTAGGAAAATTTAAATCTACATTTTTTTCAGAACACATTATTTATCATCATCATCATCATTATCATCATAATGAAGTTTTATTATTGTTATTATTGGAGGTGGTGGTAGAGTGTATTCGTATGCTCAAAGGGACCAGAAGAGGGTATGGAATAACTCTGAGCTTGAGTTATAGACAATCAGTTGTAAGCTACACAATGTGAGTTCTGGGAGCCAAATATGAGTCCTTTTGGAAAACCAGCAAGTGTTTCTAACCACTGAGCCATTTCTCCAGGTCTCTAAAATTCACTTAGTGAGTTGGCTGACTTAAAGAAGCAAGCATCTGCATAGGATTTGGAGATGGAACCAAAACAGCTCATGCAGATTATTATAGTTTACTAAGAAATGAAAGCTGTGGAAGAACCTGCTACACCCCAGCTTCTCCCTACACTCTCCCACTCTAACATCTGTCTCCTTTCCTGTTTCACTCTGACTCTGGGTCTACCATTGAATGCTTTTGTGCTCCCTCCTATGGAGAGCTTTCCAATAAACTTTCTCTGTGGATTTACCTGGTATAATGACTTTCACTGTCTTTGCAACCTTTAATTCGCGAATCATTAACCTGTCTCAAGATGTACATGATTAGTTCTTGAGCTCTCTTCTATAACTTCACTCTTCCAGCTAACCCCACATTTCTGCAAGGTCAATTACTATTTTTAAAAATCTTTTATTTTCATGATATACATAATAGTATATGCCCAGTAGTATATCTCTGAATGAACCTTTACTTAATATAGTTCATAAAATCTGAATGTAAGATTGAGAGGAGACTCGGCGGAGAGAGGCAGTGGCGGTGGTGGCAGCAGAGAGGGCCTCCGCTAGCGGAACTGAGGTGACGAGGACCAGGCAGGTCCTGCACCTGCTACCACTGGCCACCGCTGGCCAGCCAGGCTGCGTGCGGAGGAGTTGCAGTGCTGTTTACTGCACTGAAGCGTCATTAGACCTCTACCTCCTGCCAGCCAGTTAGGAGAGGCGCTCCACTATCTTGGCCCCCAGACACCAGAGATATCTGACAGCACCAGGTACACAGACATGGTCCGAGGCTAACATCTATTGGGTCTAAGCCTGGCAGGCTTTTGCCTACACCCAGGCCATGGGCAGCTTGCTAGGCCTTCTGTGTGCCAACCAGACCAGGGGGTTGTTTGCCCTGCAGACTGCCCCGTACTTGCAGAGGCGCTCCGCCATCTTGGCTACCAGATGCCAGAGTGATCTAATGGACCGAGCCAGCTACACAGACATAGTCCAAGGCTAACCTCACTTGGGTCTAAACCTGTCAGGCTTTTGCCTGCACCCAAGCCCTGGGCAGCTCGGTGGGCTGTCTGTGCTCAAACCCGGTCCGGGGGGGCAGAGTTTTTTGCTCTGCAGACTGCCCAGCACTAGCATGGACGTACCTTGCCATCTTGGCTACCTGAGGGAAACAGCAAACATAGCCGAAGACTAACATTGCTTGGGCCTAAGTCTGTCGGGCTTTTACCTGGACTCAGGGCCTGGGCAGCTTGGTGGGCTATTTGTGCACCAAGCCAGTTGGGGGATCTTTTGCCCTGCAGAGGGATCGGCACTTGGAAAAGGTCCCCGCAGCATCTGCCATCATCACTCCCTGAAGGAGCAGACAGGCAACACCAGGTCCACAGAGACAACTAGGGGCAGGACACACTAGGCTGCCAAGGGCACCCAAGAGGAGGGCAGCACATCAGCAATCTGTGCCAGAGGAGACCCAGTCATTCAGAGGTGCTGAAATAGCCTTACAGGCTCACAGGTGATTCAAACACCAGCCAGTAACAACAACACCAAATAATGACAGAGAGAACAAGATGGCAAAAGGCAAACATAGGAATATTACTAACAGAAATCTAGGCAATATGGCAGCATCTGAACCCAATTCTCCAACAATAGCAAGTCCTGGATACCCCAACACACCAAAAAAACAAGATTTGGATTTAAAATCACTGGTCATGATGCTGCTAGAGGAACACAAAAAGGACATAAATAAATCTCTTAGAGAAATACAGGGGAACATGAATAAGTTAGAAGCCATTACAATGGAAACACAAAAATCACTTAAAATTTTTCAGATAGAAGCCAATAAAGAGGAAATGTGAAAATCACTTAAAGAAATGCAGGAGAAATTGAATCAACAGGCAGAAGCCATGAAAGAGGAAACACAAAAATCTCTTAAAGAATTACAGGAAAACACAAACAAACAAATGAAGGAACTGAGCAAAACCATCCTGGATCTAAAAAGAGAAGTACAAACAACTAAAAAAAATCACAAAGGGAGACAACTTTGGAAATAGAAAACCTTGGGAGGAAATCAAGGGCCATAGATGCAAATATCAACAACAGAATATAAGAAATGGAAGAAAGAATCTCAGATGCCGAAGATACCATAGAAACCATTGACTCATCAGTCAAAGAAAATGCAAAAAGGTTGTAATTCAAAACATCCAGGAAATCCAGGACACAATGAGAAGACCAAACCTAAGGATTATAGGTATACATGAGAGTGAAGATTTACAACTGAAAGGGCCAGCAGATATCTTCAACAAAATTATGGAAGAAAACTTCCCTAACCTAAAGAGAGAGATGCCCATGAATATACAAGAAGCCTACAGAACTCCAAACAGACTGGACCAGAACAGAAATACCTCCTGTCTCATAATAATCAAAACCCCAAATGTACTAAACAAAGAAAGAATATTAAAGGCAGTAAAAGAAAAAGGCCAAATAACATATAAAGGAAGACCTATCAGAATTACACCAGACATCTCACCAGAGAATATGAAACATAGAAGATCCTGGGCGGATCTCATGCAGAAAAGCCCTCTCTCTCCATATCTTTTCAATATTGTATTTAAGGTACTAGCTAGAACAATTGGACAACATAAGGAGGTCAAAGGGATGCAAATTGCAAAGGAAGAAGTCAAACTATGACTATTTGCAGATGATATGATAGTATACTTAAGTGACCCAAAAAACTCCACTAAAGAACTCCTACAGCTGATAAACAACTTCAGAAAACTGGCAGGTTATAAAATCAACTCAAGCAAATCAGTAGCCTTCCTATACTCAAAGGATAAGCAGGCTGAGAAAGAAATTAGGGAAATGACACCCTTCACGATAGCCACAAACAATAAAAGTACCTTGGTGTGATTCTGACCAAACAAGTGAAGGAACTGTATGACAAGAACTTCAAGACTCTGAAGAAGGAAATAGAAGAAGCCCTCATAAAATGGAAAAATCTGCCATACTCGTGGATTGGCAGGATTAATATGGTTAAAATGGCCGTCTTGCCAAAAGCAATATACAGATTCAACAAAATACCCATCAAAATCCCAACTCAGTTCTTCATAGATTTAGAAAGAGCAATTCTCAAATTCATCTGGAATAACAAAAAACCCAGGATAGCTAAAACTATTCTCAACAGCAAAAGAAATTCTGGGGTAATCAGTATCCTGGACCTCAAGCAATACTACAGAGAAATAGTGTTAAAAACTGCATGCTCTTGGTATAATGACAGGCAGGCGGATCAATGAAATAGGATTGAAGATCCAGAAATTAACCCACACACCTATGGCCACTTGATCTTCGACAAAGGAGCTGAAAGCATCCAGTGGTAAAAAGATAGACTCTTCAACAAATTCTACTGGTTCAATTGGAAGTCAGCATACAGAAGAATGCTAATTGATCCATCCTTATCTCCGTGTACTAAGCTCAACTCCATGTGGATCAAGGACCTCCACATAAAGCCAGACACACTGAAACTAATAGAAAAGAAACTTGGGAAGACCCTTGAGGATACCAGTACAGGGGGGAAGTTCCTAAAGAGAACACCAATAGCTTATGCTCTAAGATCAAGAATTGACAAACGGGACCTCATAATATTACAAAGTTTCTGTAAGGCAAAGGACACCATCAGAAACCAATAAATTGGGAAAAGATCTTCATCAACCCTATATCTGACAGAGGGCTAATATCTGATCTATACAAAAAAAAAAAAACTCAAGAAGTTAGACCCCAGAAAACCAAATAACCCTATTAAAAATGGGGTACAGAGGTCAACAAAGAATTTTCACCTGAAGAACTTTGGATGGCTGAGAATCGGCTTAAAAAAATGTTCAACATCATTAGGGAAAATGCAAATTAGGGAAATGCAAATCAAAACAACCCTGAGATTTCACCTCATGCCAGTCAGAATGGCTAAGATTAAAATCTCAGGAGAAAGCAGGTGTTGGCAAAGATGTGGAGAAAGAGGAACACTCCTCCACTGCTGGTGGGATTTCAAGCTGGTACAACCACTCTGGAAATCAGTCTGGTGGTTCCTCAGAAAACTGGACATGTCACTTCTATTTATAATAGCCAGAAGCTAGAAAGAACCCAGATGCCCCTCAATGGAGGGATGGATACAAAAAATGTGGTATATATACACAATGGAGTACTATTCAGCCATTAGAAGCAATGAATTTATGAAATTCTTAGACAAATGGATGGAGCTTGAGAATATCATACTAAGTGAGGTAACCCAGTCTCAAAAGATCAATCATGGTATGCACTCACTGATAAGTAGATATTAGCCTAGAAACTTGGATTACCCAAGTCATATCAAATGCCGTCCAAGAAGAACGGAAGAGTGCCCCCCTTATTCTGGAAAGGCTCAGTGCAGCAATGTAGGGCAATACCAGAACAGGGAGGTGGGAAGGGGTGGATAGGGGAACAGGGGGAAGGAAGAGGGCTTATGGAACTTTAGGTGAGTGGGGAGCCAGGAAAGGGGAAATCATTTGAAATGTAAATAAAAAATATATCGAATAAAAAAATAAAATAAAAAATCTGAATGTAAAATTAAATAGTGGCGTATTCTACTTCATAGGAAGCCAATGGGATCAACTAGGATAAACGTATAGTAATTCCAGTTAATGAACTGCACACTTGTTACCTGAGTCTGATATAAATCTTTAGTCCCAAGAAGAATGAAAACTTCTCCACCTCTCTTACAATTATAATCCCGTGAGAAAAATACCCACTGTTTAGTGGTAGACACTGTCCTTAGCCCATATATCCATCTAAAGCATCAAATTCACTCTCTGACAGGATATTCTTACTCCAAGAAGAAGAAAGAAAGACACCTCAGTCGGTTTTTGTGCCAAACCTTGTTTAGAAACAGAGTGGGGGGGGGGGGTCACTGTCCTGTTCTTCATACACTGAGCTTTTACTAGTGTCTAACCCCAATTTCTTTTTTATAGCTTAGTGGAGAATTGTTATCCTACCATGATTAGGTCCTAGATGTAACTCCTGTCACTGAAGAAAAAAGGGCAATCCTACTACTACTACTACTACTACTACTACTACTACTACTACTACCACTACCACTAATACTAATAATTTAAGTCCACATTGGACATAATTCCAGAATCTCAATTTATTGCTTGGGTACAATACAAGGCTCCAGCAAAACAATTTCAGGATCAGCATTGAAGCCACGTCTTAAGTGACAATGGGACATGGTAAGCAAAAGAATGAAAAGTTTAGTCTGAAGCTAACCTAAAAAAAAACCCATAAAATTCCATTAAACCACATTAAATTATGCCAAAGTACATAGACAGACCATATTAATATAAGTCCAATGCCGGAAATGGCATGTGTTTGAGTGAAAAGGATATTCGCCATGATGGCAAGCTGAATATAAGTGCACTGTGTCTCTCCCATAGCATCAGAGCAGGTAACTGGCAGGCTCTCAGGATAAAGCATCCACTCAGACAGGCAGGGTAGGTGTACAGGAGGCTGTGATTTCCATGCAGGAATTAGGTCAGGGCAGAGGAACAGCAGAAGCTGTCTGTGATATGCACAAGCTATTTTTATGACTCATGCTTTTGCTGCTAACTTTTGTTGCTTAGGGTATTTGTTATGCTGAATTACACCCAAGCTAATTTTTCTGGTAGGGCCTAAGGGTTTTACAATGGGCAAAATAATAATAATGCCAAGAGATTCAAACAGAGAAGTATTACCATTTTAGAAATGTCCTAAATTTGAATATAAAACTCATTGCTGCAGCTTTTTCTGAGAGAAACAGAACCTAAATATTGAAGCATTTGTAAGTTAAAACCTAAACTAAGTCCCAAAGTTCAAGCTCTTTGTAAATTGTCATTTAAACATCATATCACCCTGACTTCCTGGTTCTATTTCACCTCATACAGCAGAGGTGGTGTTCCTTAATCAGCTGATACTCTACCTCGATCACCGGCATCAGCACTGTCCTTAAGTAATTGTTGCTGCATTGTTTAACAATAAGTTTCTCTTGATCTTAGCTGTAAAGAACTTAAAGGACTGTGAGGCAACTCACAGGACATCTGCAGCCCTGTCCTTACATCATTAAATTGTAAACCAAGCCAATTCCAGCTAACATTCCAACATTCCTTATTAGAAGTAGGTAGGATTTCATGAATTCATTGTTTTTAATAGCTTAGTAGTATTCTGTTATGTAAATGTACTACATTTTCTGTATCCATTCTTCTGTTGAGGGACATCTGGGTTCTTTCCAGATTCTGGCTATTATAAATGAGGCTTCTATTAACATAGTGGAGCATGTGTGTTTGAGAATCTTCTGGGTTTTTGCCCAGCTGGGTCCTCAGATAGTGCTATGTCCAATTTTCCAAATGAGGAACTGCCAAACTGATTTCCAGAGAGGATGTACCAGCTTGCAATCCCACCAGGAATGGAGGAGTGTTCCTCTTTCTCCACATCCTCGCCAGCACCTGCTGTCACCTGAGATTTTGATCTTAACCATTCTCATGAAATTCTTAGACAAATTGGTGGAACTAGAAAATATCCTGAATGAAATAACCCAATCACAAAAGAACACATATGATATGCAGTCACTGATAAGTGGATGTTAGCCAAAAAGCTCAGAATACACATGATACAATTCACAGACTAAATGAAGCTCAAGAAGGAAGACCGAAGTATGGATACTCTGCTCCTTCTTAGAAGAGGGAACCAAAAACCCACAGGAGGAGATACAGAGACAAAGTGTGGATAAGAGACTGAAGGAAAGACCATCCAGAGACTGCCGCACATGGGTATCCATCCCATCTACAGTTACCAAACCCAGACACAATTGTGGATGCCAACAAGTGCTTGCTGACAGGAGCCTGATACAGCAGTCTCCTAAGAGACTCTGCCAGTGCATGACAAATACAGACGAGAATGTTCTCAGCCAACCATCGAGCTGAGCATAAGGTCCCCAATGGAGAAGCTAGTGAAAGGACCAAAGTAGCTGAAGGGGTTTTCAGCACCATAGGAGGAACAATAATATGAACCAATCAGTACCCCCACCCAGAACTCCCAGGGACTAAACCGCCAACCTAAGAGTACACATGGAGGGACCCATGGCTCCAGCTGCATATATAGCTGAGGATGGCCTTGTTGGACATCAAAGGTCCTGAGAAGGCTCGATACACTAGTATAGGGGAAATCCAGGACAGGGAAGTGGGAGTGGGTGGGTTGGTGAGCAGGGGGAGGGAGGATGGGATAGGGTGTTTTCGGAGGGGAAAACAGGAATAGGGACAACATTTGAAATGTAAATAAAGAATATATCTAATAAAAACAAAGCAACACACAAAGTCGGTAGGAATGTAGTTGGAGTCCGTTTATATTTATTCTTCTTTCTTATTTTTTCTTTTTGATCTAGTTCTGTGAACATGAACCAAAATGAAATATCTACTTCACACTTCAATTATAACTAATCTGATAACCTTAAATTTGAACAGTTAGACTTTCACCAACAGAATAATTTATTCTCTAAGAATATGGCATTGGAAATGTTACTATGTTTTCTCAATTTGGAAGAAATTTACAATTTCTATTTTTTTCATTAGTCTCATTCTGATTTAAAATGCATGTCTTTTTTTGAGCAGCATATATCCCAGACCAGTACTGAGTAAATGAGAAGAGCATCTTCCTGGAGAGAGTACCAACTCTATTGTGACCAAGCATTTCCAGACTTGTGTCACAGTTGTATCTCTTCTTAAAAATTCTTAAGTATTGACTATGTCCTTTGCCTTACAAAAGCTTTCAAGTTTCATGAAATCCCATTTAATAATTCTTGATATTAGAGCCTGAGCCATTGGAGTTCTGTTTAGAAAATTTCCCCCTGTGCCAGTGGTTCAAGGCTCTTTCCCATTTTCTCTTTTATTACATTCAGTGTATCTGGTTTTATGTGGAGGTCCTTGATTCTCTTGGACTTGAGCTTTGTGCAAGATGACAAATATGGGTCTATTTTCATTTTTCTACATACAGCCAGTTAGATCAGCATCATTTATTGAAGATGCTTTCTTTCTCCATTGTATATTTTTGGCATCTTTGTCAAAGTTCAAATGTGTGTGTGTGTGATTTTATTTCTAGGTCTTCAATTCTATTCCATTGATCAACATGTCTATCACTGTATCTGATCTTGAAGTCAGGGATGGTGATTTTCCCAGCTGTTCTTTTATTTTTAGAAATTGTTTTCAGTATTCTAGGTTTTTTGCCTTTCCAGATGAGTTTGATAATTGCTTTTTCCATGTCATAGAAGAATTAGATTGGGATTTTAATGGGGATTGTATCGAATCTGTAGATTCCCTTTAGTAGGATGGCCATTTTTACTATGTTTATTCTGAAAATCCATGAACATGGGAGATCTCTCCATTTTCTGAGATATTCATCAATTTCTTTCTTGAGAGACTTGAAATTATTGTCATACAGATCTTTTACTTGTTTGGTTAGAGTTACCTCAAGATATTTTATATTATTTGATTTCTTTCTCAGCCTGTTTATAATTTGCATAAAGGAAGGCTACTAATTTAGTTCAGTTAATTTTATATCCAGCCACTTTACTGAAGTTGTGTTTTTTTTTATAATTACATATTTTTCTTTTCTATATTCTTTGTTTACATTCCAAATGATTTCCCCTTTCCCAGTTCCCCCCTCCCCATATGTCCCATAAACCTTCTTCTCTCCACCCATTCTCAAATCACCTCTCTCCTTTTTCTCTGTCCTGACACTCCCCTCCAATGCTAGATCAAGCCTTTCCAGGATCAGGACCCTCTCCTCTCATAGAATTTTTGGAGTAGCTTATATATACACTATTATATCATCTGCAAATAGTGATACATTTCTTTCTTCTTTGACAATTTGTATCCCTTTAATCTCTTTTTGTTCTCTTATTGTTCTAGCTAACACTTTGAGTACTATATTGAATAGATATAGGAAGAGTGGGCATCCTTGCCTTGTCCCTGATTTTATGTTTTCAAGTATGTCTCCATTTAATCTGATATTGGCTGTTGGTTTTTAGTAAATTCCTTTTATTATGTTTAGGGGTGGGTCTTGAATTTCTGATCTCTCCAATACTTTTAACATAAACATTCTTTTTTTTTATTCGATATATTTTTTATTTACATTTCAAATGATTTCCCCTTTTCAGGCTCCCCACTCCCAAAAGTCACATAAGCCCTCTTCCCTCCCCCTGTTCCCCCATCCACCCCTTCTCACTTCCCTGTTCTGGTTTTGCCCTATACTGCTACACTGAGTCTTTCCAGAACCAGGGGCCACTCCTCCCATCTTCTTGTACCTCATTTGATGTGTGGATTATCTTTTGGGTATTCCAGTTTTCTAGGCTAATATCCAGTATTCTTTTAACCAAAAGTATTTTGTCGAATGCTTTTTCTGCATCTAAGGAGATGATCATTTGATTTTTTTTCTTTGAGTTTGATTTGTAGTGGATTACTCTAATGGAATTTTGTATAACGAACCAACCTTGCATCCCTGGGATAAAGCCTATTTGATCATGGTGAATGATGGTTTTGATGTGTTCTTGGATTCAGTTTGCAAAATTTTTATTGAGTATTTTATATCAATATTCACAAGCGAGATTGGTCTGAAATACTCTTTTATGATTGGATTCTTGTGTAGTTTAGGTATCAGAATAATTGTGGCTTCATAAAATGAATTAGGTAGTGTTCCTTCTGTTTTTGTTTTATGGAATAGTTTGAGGAATATTGGTATCAAATCGGCAGCCTACAGATTGGGAAAAATTCTTCACTAACCCCACATCCGATCAAGGGCTAATATCCAAATCATCTAAAGAACTCAAGAAGCTAACCAACAACAACAAAAAAAAAAAATCAAAAAATGGGGGATAGAACTAAACTGAGAATTCACAACAGAGGAATCTCAAATGGCTGACAAGCACCTAAAGAAAAGTTCAAAGTCCTTAGTGACCAGAGAAATACAAATCAAAACAACCCTGAGATTCCACCTTATACCAATTCAAATGGCTAAGATCAAAACCTCAGATGACAACACATCCTGGACAGGGGATGGAGGGAAGAGGTGAACCGGATATGGTATTAGGTGAAGGAAAAGGACTTAAGCCCTGAGGGCCAGCAAAAAGAATGGAAACAGGCAACATTGGGAGGTAGGAGGTTGGGAGGGGGACACTCTAGAATGTGCCAGAGTCCTGGGAAGTGAGAGACCATCATGACTCAAGGGGAGAGACTTTAGATGAAATGCCTGGCAGGAGGGAGAGGGAACTTAAAGAGGCCACCTCCAGCAGGAAGATAGGGCACCAAATGAGGGAGAGGGGGGCCATCCCACAGTCACAACTCTGACCCATAATTGTTCCTGTCTGAAAGAATTACAAGGATGGAAATGGAGAGGATCCCGAGGAAAAGAAGATCCAGGGACAGGCCAAAAGTGGGATCAGGCTCAAGGGGAGGTCTCAAGGCCTAATACTATCACTGAGACTCACAAAAAAGGACCTAGCATGACCAAACTCTGGAAGTCCCATCAAGCAGCTAAAAGAGTCACATGCAGATATTTGTACCTAATCAATGATCAGAAGCTGCTGCCCCCTGTGGTTGAATTAGGGAAAAGCTGGAAGCTGAGAAGAGTGATCTTGTAGGAGGACAAGCAGTCTCAATTAACCTGGACCCCTGAGATCTCTCAGACACTGAATCACCACCCAGGAAGCATACACCAGCTGATATGAGGCCTTCAACACACATACAGTAGAGGAATTCTGGGTCTGTGTTCATTCAGAGATGATGTACCTAACCCTCAAGGGGCTGGAGGCCCCAGGGAGTTTAGAAGTTTGGTTGGGATGCAAGGTGGGGACATCCTCGTGGAGACAGGGGAGCAGGGAGGAGGTAGGGGGTATGAAACAGTTGGAGGGTAGACTGGGAGGAAAATAAAATCTGGAGTTTAAAGAAGATAACAATAATAATAATGATGATGATGATGATGATGATGAAGAAGATGGTGATGATAAGTAAAGAAATTTGTAAAAAAAAAAAAAAAAGAAAGAAAGAAAGAAAGAAAAGAAAAAAAAAGAATCCTGAAGTATTATTTCAATTGTTTCTCAAAGTGTTTGTCTCCTCATGAAGTTATCTCTGTGGCAAGCTGTGACATACCGGTACTTAGGGAATGAACTGAGTACCTATGTCCCAAGCCAACTACAGTGTAGTGTAATTATTTCAGTGAATTAGAGGATCCACTATTGTGTTCAATGAGTTCAGTGGCAAGAAAAAGTTGTGACCCACCAAAGTCAATGCAAAGCCGGAGAATGAATGATGAAGCAGGTATGGGTCACCTACAACTAAGTCGTGTGAATACATGAGTACTTCCATTAACCTTCAATCCCACGCGGTATCAACATCCATTCTCAGTTTAACAAATCTCTATAAACCTCATAGGAATCAGCTGTCCTATAATTTAAAACAGTAAGTGCTGCTCTAAGTGTACTGGGTCCTTGCCCTTATTGTTTCAGAATTAGAGGATTGTTGACAGGCCCAGAATATAATCCATTTTTAATCACAAAGTAAAGCAATTAACAGCACTGTCTGAGAGCTCTTTGAGGAAAATTATACATTATTATTTATTATTATTATTATTATTATTATTATTATTAATCATTATATAGTTTCCTTGGCATTGAGACATAGGCCAGAAGTTGGAGAATAGTCCTTCAAGGTTATGTGAATCCAATCATGGTAGTACACACCTATAATCTCAACACTTGAGAGGTGAAGGCAGAAGAATCAAGAGTTTAAAATCAGTCTTGGTTAAACAAGGCTTTTTCTCAGCCTTGAGAATAAAACATGAGAATAAAAACGTGTTAATTGGTATTCTGACAAAGGACACTAAACCACACAGGGATAAAACCCTAGAGAATGAGTTGGGACTCTACAAGTGGGAGGAAAGTCAGTGACCCAACAAGGACAGATTAGAGCCTTATAAGGTAGCACATTGACAGTGGGCATCCTTAGTTTTAGCTTTTACTTACCACCATGTCATTTAATATTTTATTCCTTTTGACCAAGTAACCATTCTTGGATTTTCCTCCTCCATTGCTAACAGCTCTTCAGTGGTCTTTGTTAGTTCCTCCTCATCTGTCAGATTTTATTGTTGCCTTTCCCCCAGAAGACTATTTTTGTTAGTTTCATCCTCCTCTTAAGTTTTTTTCTTCCCCTTAAATGATTTTAGATAATATTAACGTTGGTGATCTTCCAAGTTACACTCAAATACTACTCAATTTGCCTTGGCAACAGAGTTGTTGACTGCTTGCCATAGCCAATTTAACAGCACCAAGGATAGCACAATTTCTACCAAGCGAAACATGCTTTTCCTCCAGTGTAACTGCACACAGATTGTATGGTTTTTCTAACCTCAAAACTAAAATGACTCTTTCTCTTGTTTTGACTCCAGTACTCAACAACCAAACAATCAGTAGCTCTACCTGCCTCTATTTCAAGTCTTCCTCCTTTATTGGGTCAGTCTGACCTTTTCTATTGTTGCACCTATAATCCCCATCTTCCTTATCTCTCCTTGGAAAGTTGCATTGGTATTTAATGGATCAGTGTACTTCCAAATCATCCACTGGTCCTCTGCACCCTTTTCTGAACATTGGTGACTAGTTCCTCCATTTTCTTAAACTCACTATTGTAATTTCGTTTTATGATGCAATAGCTTCCAAAACTCTGCACAATCTGGCACTGACCCAGCATACTAACCCTCTTCCATATTCACTGTTGTCTGTCCTTTCTTTATTTCTGTCCTTCAGCAGAAAAACAATTGTATTTTTAAGTCTTTTAGTCTTGATATTGCTTCTGTTAGAGATACTGTTTCTCTGGGTTGTGTCGAATTGTTGCACAATTAGTTGAAACTATACAAGTTTCAACCTTTCTGTACTGTTTAGACATGCTCCCTCGTATCATATGAGTCACTTCAAACACACACACACACACACACACAAACACACACACACACACACACACAAACACACACACACACACAGAGAGAGAGAGAGAGAGAGAGAGAGAGAGAGAGAGAGAGAGAGAGAGAGAGACCTGAACCATTGTAGCCTGGATGCAGAAATTTGAATTATTCAATGCTTCAAATAGTACCTGACAACTACTAAGTACCCATTAAATATTTCTGAAACTTACAGATCTGGGAAAATCTGTCAATGTGAAAAGCATACCTAAAATTCATTAGAACACCATCCAAATCATGGAAGACTAATAATGTCAATACTTTGGTAGTTTGGAAGTTTTATATACATGTTTTATATATATTATCATATTTAAAAATATTCGTGTATTTTTTGGCCCTTCCTATATATAAAAGCTAATATTAAATTAAAGATCAAAAATAGCCCATGACAAAAGCCTTTGGACACACATGTGAGAGCCTTTCTTGATTAGGTTAATTGAAATTGGAAGATTCACCCTAACTGTGGGTAGTGGCCTAGTGATAGGATGTCTTAGGAAACAGCCTTGCCTTCTAGCCTTGGTGACTGAACTCCTTCATACTGCTGCTGATGCCATGTTTTGCTGACATCATGAGCCAACATTCTCTGACTTCTAATGTGTTCTTAAGAGCACTTGGCTCCCCAGAAATCCTCTCAGTCTTCAGCATCAGATTGGAACTCCTGGGGCATGTAACTTTGTAAAATAAACAACTATCCAGTTCAGAAACTCTACAGTCTAAAGACAGACACTGGTACACTTGCAAGTCAACTTAAAAATGTCACCTTTAATGTATTTATTCTTGCTGTTTTGTTCCTCTAGAAACCCAGCAGCACAGATGTTTTCCCTTTCATTTATTTCTTTATCCAGGTGTAGATAGATGTATCTCTTTCACATCTTCTTTTCTAATAATGAGACTTTGTCCTCTTGGTTCAAGCAAGACTATATCCCACTCTTCCCTCCTATGCTATTCCTAATAGCTAACCTCTGTAAGGTATAGAAAGCAAGAAAACAAATGATGCACAACTGTAATCCCAGCCCTCAGGAGGCAGAGGCAGGAGATCGAAAGTTCAAGGCCAGTCTGGATTATATATTTAGTTCCAGCTGGCCTGGCCCACATATCAAGATCCTGTTACAAATACAATGACAAAAGAGAAGAAATTTGAAAAGAATTCTCTTTCTCCTTGTGCACCCACATCACTTCTAGCAAAGAAGGCCAAGAGCTAGTTAAATGCTCACCATGAACTTTTCCCCGGCTCTTATCTACCACATCCTCTTTACTGAGCCTCACAAATGTCCCCAGGTACACTGGAAAGTTAATAGCACTTTAGATATTGCATTCCTTAAAGGTGGTTTTTCATTAGGGGGGACAGCTGACTTTTCTAAAGATAAAACATAACATATGGAGACAAATTAATTTCTTTAATTTTTATCCACTTAAGTGAAATATGTTACAAGAAATTTATACCAGCCCACTGTCCTCTTTTTCTTTAGTCCTTGGTTGTTCTTTCAGGATTCTTTCGGAAAATGTATGAACAAGAATGTTTCCTGGATACCAGTGAGATATATCAGGGAATTATGGTGCTTGTCACCAATTTGATGACCAGAGTTTGAACCTTGGCACTCACTATGTAGGAGGAAAAAACTGGTTCCCTCAAGTCATCTTAGTGAACATAATAAATAAATAAATAAATAAATAAATAAATAATAAATGTAATGACTTTTTAAGGAAGACTAAGAAATATGTAAAAGTTCACATTTATATATGACAGCATTTTACAAAGATGATTTCTTCTGAGTAAACAACAATAGATCAGAGATCACTAAAGATCAGAGACAACGCAGACTGTACAACTTCTGACCCTTTGCAGATAGCTGCTGCAAGCTGTTTGCAAAACTGTGAATCAGAATTCTGAAGAGACACTGGAACTCTCTGTGCTCAATGCAGTGGTATATCAAAATAACAACCTCAGTGTCTATGAACAAATGAGCAGAACAGAAAGATTGGTATACAAACATACAGTGGAATCCTATCCACACTTAAGAAGGAAGGGCATACTGTTATATGTAGCAACATTCAAGAATTTTGAGCTTTTGAAGCTTACCCAGATGCAGAACACAAACATTGCATGAAGTATCCAAAATAATCTCATGAAAGCTGAGTGTAAAAGGCTGGTTCCAGGGACTGGGGTAGGAAGAGAAATGAAAAGTTGTTCATTGGTGAGTATAAAATTTACTGTTCATGAGAGATCTGCCATATGGTATAGCCTATCCTTTGAGTTAGTGCAGTAAACATAAAATTGCTAAAATGCCATGTCTCATGTTGCATGATTTTATCACAATACTACATATATATATATATATATATATTATATATATATATTAGTAATAAATATGTAGTATTTATGTATAGTAATATACATAAATACTACATATATATGTATACATATGTATATATACATGCACATATATACATACACACATACACACACACACACACACACATATATATATATACATACACACACACACACACATATGGTTTAGCCTATGTATCAACAATGAGCAATGAGGGGGCTTTTGCTTTATTCTTTTCCTTTTCATTTAACAGCACTGTCTTCTTTGGCAGAAGAGTGTGGCCAATTTACATTTTTCTACTTATGTAAGATGTTATGTGTGAAAACTGGACTTAAAAAGCTCTGCTACACTTTAGTGATATTCTAGCTTCCTTCTCAATGATGGGGCCTTGAGAAATTGCTACTTGGTTATCTTGTCTTGTCCATAACTCTGCTCAGACTTTGCTACTTTGTCCAGGAGTCACACCATCCACCACAATTTGTACCGCGTATACCAGTACCTTAGGGCTTGCTGGATGTACATTGCTGACTCTTATGCTGTAGTTTCTGTTTTAGAAATACCACTTTCAAAGGACACATTCTGCCCATTTTGTATTTTTAGTGTGAAGTTGGGAAGAGCTAGATCAAAACCCAGGAACACTATGAGGGAGAATCCTGGAGAACACAAACAAGAGAGGAGAATGAAGTCTCAAATGAAAGAAAGCCCAGGAGGACATGGCCCTGGGAACCACGAGACCAGAGAGACACGGTGTACAGGGGTTTGATGGAGGAGATTGATTGGCAGTCACTGAATAAGGCAAAAATTTTAACATGCCTCCATTTCCCAAATAGATGATAGTGAAGCATGGGAAAGAAAATAGAAAGATATGGATTCAATTGTTTAAAAGAATGTTAATCATCAAGTTGTATCTATAAAGGACTTCCTACTTATATACAGTAGAAAAGCTTTACATATTGATAAGTGTCAAAAATCAGGATGAGTTTCAACTGAATAGCACAGCACGCTCAGCCCATCTCAGTCCTGTAGCTTCCTTATCCATACCTGTAAACTGGATCGATCTCGCTACAAACCACAGGAAGAATTCCACTGCAGAGATGAATTTCTCTAAGATAATCTAGATGATAAGAGAAATCACAAATGTATTTAAGCACACAGAGGAAATGGTTAAACAAAGGAAGGGAGGTTATTCAGCTTTAGTTCAGGTTTACAAACAGTGGAAACCTTGTGTTTATGTACTGGGTTCATATGAATGCCCTTGCCTTTCTATTTTTTTTCACATACATAGGCATAAAGGAAAGGTTTATAGTAATCCACTTCAATGTTATGCCATAACAATATGAATTTTTAATTGAAAACTTTGTTTTAATTGAAAATAGATTTTATTTCTTATACTGCACTCTGATTATGGTTCTTCCTCCTACAATTTCCTCCTAATTCACACAAATATACATTCTCTCTCTCTCTCTCTCTCTCTCTCTCTCTCTCTCTCTCTCTCTCTCTCTCTGTGTGTGTGTGTGTGTGTGTGTGTGTGTGTGTGTGTGTCTGTCTGTATGTATGTATGTATGTGCGTCTGTCTGTCTCTGTCTCTCATGCTCTCTCTCTTTATTAAAAATAAATTCCTTTTCTCATATCTGATTTTACCTGATCACAGTACTCTCCCCCACTCCGCTCCTTCCAGCTCCTCCCCACTCCCCTCCCATCTGGATCCACCCCCTTCTGTCTCTCATTAGAAAAAAATACAGGCTTCTAAAAGATAATGATAAAATACAATATAAAAAGATTAAGCAAATACTAATATATTGGAATAGAAAAACATACACAAACAGAAGGAAAAGAGCCCAAGCAATGGCACAACAGAACAGATAGAGACACAGACACCCATTTGTTTCTACACTCAAGAATCCCATAAAAATCACTAAGCTGGAAGTTGTAAGGTCTAGAAAAAGGACCTGTAGGATAAAAAGGGTGACAAATTAAAATATTTAAATTAAATAAAAATGAAAATTTGAAAATAAGATTAAAAACAAAAAAGTTCTAATACAATAATATGAGGCAAGGAAAGACTCTAACACGCCATTGAGTTCATGGTCAGTTGGCCATCTATTGCTGTGCCTAGCCTATCCTTACAAATTGTTTTCCCAGTGAGACTGCCCTGCAGAAAACTACTTCTTCATTTGCAATTAATTATCAATTGGACATGGCTTCTGCATTAGGGATCAGTGTATGGTTCCCCCTCTCCTTTTGTCTCCAGGACGCCATCTGGTGAAGACTCTGCAGGCTCTGAGCATGCTGTCTCTGTGAGAACATATGTGGACGGATCCTGTTGACTTGGAGGCTCTTGTTTTCTTGGTATTCCTGATCTCCTCTCATTCTTAACCTCTTTCTACTTTGTCTTCCACAGAGTTCCCTGAGCTCTGAGGGAAAGAATTCAATAAAAACATCCCCTTTAAGGCTGAGTGTTTCAAGGTCTCTCACTCTGCATAATTTCTGATATTGGGTCTCTGTATTTCTTCCCATCTGCTTCTCTGATGATGACTGAGTGAGGTACTGATCGATGAGTGCAGCATAATATCATTAGCATCATTTTCTATCTGCCTTCTTTAAGCAGAACAGTAAATTTTTGTTTTATCTTAGGTGCCTGGGCTATCTAATCTTGGGTTCTTGGTCAACAAAGCAGTATTTGTTGGTTACTCTCACAACCTTCGCATCACTATTATAGCTTGCAGGGAAATCACCATTGTAGATCAAAGGGTTTGTGTCTGGGTTGGTGTTTATGTTTCTCCCACTTACAACATATAGGGTGCCTTCTTGTATCAAAGATGCTAGAACATAGAAATGAAGACTCCATATAGGCACCAATGCTACCTCTCCATGTTCATATAAGTTATGTGGGTGCTATCTTCAAAAATAGGGCCTTGATGTCAGTTTTTTTTTTTTTAGAGAAACCTATTGTCTTGGAAGTATCCTGGGTTGTTAGTGGGGCATGGGTGTCCCACAGGACTGTTTTGGCCAACAGCTTGATTAGATAGATCTAACCTACATCCGGTACTAGAAGCTGTGTTTTGTGACAATAGGTTATCTGTTGGTGTTTCTTAATCTCAGAAACTAAAATATTTCTATGGGAAAAATAGAACAAAAATCAGAAACAAGCCAGGCAAATACTTGTTATCCCAGGACTCCATGACACTGATGCAGAAGTTATACAGTAAATTCAAGTCTGTAGTGAGAAATTTGTTTCTTTAAAAACCCCAGTTATATTATGGGAATATGTTTTTGTTTTAATCTAATTTGAGGGATACAGGACTGTTTCAGATGTCCACAGCAGCTAACTATGATTTGTCTCCTGATCTGAGAAGGATATCATTCTACAAGCTGAAGATAGTTTACATTTGGAATTCTGGGGGGTCTCTTGAGAGAGTATATAAATGCCAGAACCCAAAAGAAAGGGAGGATGCTGCTTCTCCTGCTGCTGCAGATTCCTGTTATTGTAGTTTGTCATGTGCTCCAAAAGAAACTAGATATCCTGACCATGAAGACCTGACTTACTACAAGGAACTCAAGACCGCTAATCAACAGGAAGTAGTCTAACAAAATTGACTTTCTTCCTTTCCCCTCTAACCTTCTTTCTCTCCAACCTAGTGTTGGGGGGTTGGAATGGATTGGGATGGAGAAGCTGACTATAGAACTCATCCTGCCTTGATCTGTCAATACAGTTCTCTTTTTGGGATCCTAATAACAATGGAGAATCTTAAGAAGTGGATAGCAATTCTCACCCCACATACACTCTGGAAAAGAAGTTGCTGTCCTCTGTACTGTAAGAGAGTGGTAGCCCTAACTAGCTTAAAAGTAGTCCCTGTGATCTTGCTAGAGACTGGTCCTAATTGGTCATATGTAGTAGGCCAACCTTATGTAGCCTGGTAGATTGTAGTAAGAAACTAAACAAAAAATAGTAAGTATACATTCCCTTCTGCATAAGCATGAAATTAATGATACACCCTCTTGGTTCCATGCACTGCAAAAGATAGCAAATTCGCACTGTGTAGTTTATATCTGTTTCACTTTGCATGGGCTTCACAGATAGGGACACAGGTATATAGACTTCAAAAGCAACAAAGGGAAAGACTGAGACTTTATCCTCTTAAAACTATGTACAACTTCTTTATTGTCAGTTCCCAAATACAAGAGTAAATTAAACTAAGAGCTCCTAAAGCTAAGTTTTATCTATGTGTTGTGCTTAATTCTCAGGCAAGAAGGTCACCTGTTTGGATTGTTCTTGGGAGAATCAACAGGCTTGGGACCTGAAGAACAATGAAGCACAGGACTAACAAGAACACCGAACTCCCTGATCATCTAGGCCCTTTCAGAGAACCTTATAAAATTCCTTGCTCCAGAGGCACCCCTGCCCAGGGCAGAGAAGAGAAGAAGCAGGATTTCCAGCTAGGACAATTCTTCATAGAGTTTAAGTTGTGCAGAAGACTCCAGCGTGAGATGACAGCATCTCTAACATCTAGAGCTGCAGTGCCTGCCCTCTGGACCAGTCTCCTGGAGCATCTGAATGCAGCTGAATGGCAGTTGCCCAGATGTCGTTGCTAAGAAGTACCCATCCTTGGGGAACAGAGTTGCCTTTAGGATGATCAGATGGTACCAGGTACTGATCCCGATCATGCCTGATCTGAATGAGCGCAGGCAAGGAGGGCTCAACCTGGAGGTAATATGGAATGGCTGCAGGAGGTGAGCAAGTGAGAACTTTATCTGGATCCCTGCCAGGATCACTGGTGGTTCAGAACTATTGTTATGTGGAGAGCTTAGAAAGCATGAAGACTTACCTGAGCCAGGTTGGCTTGTGCTCTGACAGACAGGGCCTGTTTTCCTCATGAAAGTGCCAATGTAGATATTCTGAGGATCTGGTTGTATGCAGCCTCCAATAACTGAAACCTACTTCCCTGTGGGATCTTAGTCTCAGTCATGTGGTAGGGGCTGGATAAATCAAGCTTCTAAAAACATCCATGTCATAAAAGTTGGGAAAAGAGCAAATATGAATGATAATTTTATTTTTATATTCATTAATAAGTGCTGTTGTGCTTGGACATGATCAGTCATAGGGCACGTTATGGGGTTTGTTTTGCTACATTCTTGGTTTTGTTATTTAATTTCCTAAAAGCTGAATAAATACCATTTTTGTTTTTTTAAAAAATGAAAAAAAAAAGAAATGAGAGAGATAAAGGAGTTCTTGTTCCAGTCCCAGAGTACATAGGAATGACATTTATTCACTCTATTAATATAAAGAGAAGTTCTGGGATTATAGGAAGGCCTCAATATCCTTGATTTTTGGTATGGAACCTAATACTGCAAACTTTATATAAATTCTATGACAGATTACAAAGGAAGAAAGACATATGACTATAAGGTCAAAGAAACATATGAAGGTAGCTAAGAGAATTTCTGTACTCTGGTCAAGGCGAAGGGGTTTTTGTTGTGCGTTTGAGCTGCGTGGCCTGCTCCTCTGCCTACTTCATACTCCAACTAAACTGCTCTGCTTCTTCTAGAAGCAGCTTGGCGTTGGTGAGATACTACTTACTAGATTTCCTACTCAAACTATGGTGATATCAAGAATATTAAGGAGCAAATGACAGGCTAATGGGCAGCATCCACAATTCTCCCTGGACTTCTTGGATGAAGGCATTTTTAGAATTTGATAAAAAGAAGACTGAAACCTTTGGGTCTTAGAGAGTAGTTCTCAAGCTGTGGGTCACAACCCCTTTTGGGGTTAAACAACCTTTTCACAGAGGTTGCGTGTCAGATAACCTATATAATAGATATTGACTTTATAATTCATAAAAATGGCAAAATTACAGCTATGAAGTAGCAACAAAATAATGGCTGGGAGTTACCACAATATGCGGAACTATATTAAAGGGCTGCACTATTAGGAAGGTTGAGAAATACTGGTCAAAGACAGTACCTAGCTTTATCCAATTTTCCCAAATAATGTTATACTTCAATATGCAGGTTGGCAGTAAGCATACTATAAAAAGTATTCTTCTATTTAAGAAAAGAATATTGGTTATGAATTTATATGAAAATAATTTGTAGTACAACCAATTTAAACTTATCTCCAACTACCTTACAAATAAATGAGACTCAAACTGTGGTTATTTTATTTGGCTTTGATAATTACTAGTGGGTAACCCTAATCTACTTTTCAAATTGCTGACCTGGCTACCTCCCCAGCTCTGTTCCCCAGATCCCTGCTGTTTCTCCCGGCCATGTGCTCATGGTACCTCTCCTCTCATGGTCCTGTCTACTTTCCTCCTCACGGTCTCTCCTCCTTTCCACTCACTTCTCCATCAGGTAACCAGGTAACTCAAAAACCACCTACCATTAATCTCTCCAATACTTGGCTCTAGTCAATTTAATTTAAAATTTAACTAATCGTTTTTAAATTAAGGAACAAGGTTTGCCCAACAAAAACTTATTAAGGTGATAATTCACTCATAGACCTAGACTTCTGGGTACAGAATTTAGCATTACAATAGATAGCAACAGACCAAACCTCAACAATAACTAGTAAGCACAAACTATCATCAGTAATAGAAAGACCCATAAGTGAAAGGAATTGGGATTAAAAACCATTAGTGAAACTAAAATTACCAAAATGAAGGAATCATGATCCACTATATACCACTCTGAATCAGGAGATACACTTCCACAGTAATCAGGACCAGTTCTTCAATCTCTCCTTTATCTGTGTACTTCCTACTTTAGAGCAATGAAGCTATAAATTTATTTGATTGTTATAATTGTCTGTGTATATGTATATAAATGCATGTGTATATGTATTTGATTCTGTGTGTGTGTCAGTGTGTGTGTGTGGGGTGTGTCTATGTGTGTGTATCTGTGTGTGTGTGTGTGTGTGTGTGTGTGTGTGTGTGTGTGTGTGTGTGTGTGTGTGTTAATGCCCTCTTTTGGTTAGTTGTTTACTCATTAAAGTTATATGTTTATTGAAATTTTTGTTTGAGTGTTATCTCATTTGACATTTTTCAGTGCACTCTAAACTGAAACACTCCTCATATAGTAAAAATTTATCTCTTTTATCAAATTAGTCAAAGCATAGAGACTGGCAATACCTTATGATAAAAAATAATAGAAGAAATACTAGAACTAAATAAGTTTAAGGCTTATTTTTAATACAATATTTTATTAATTGTTTCAAGAGTTCACAGATGTATGAAGGATATTTTGATCATAATCACACTTTTTTATCTCCTTCTAATGTTCCTAAGAGCATAACAACCTATCTCTCTTCCAACTTCAGGCCTTTATTATCGTTGTAGTTGTTGTTATTATTGTTGTTATTATTACCATTATTCCCAAGTCCAGTTACTGCTGACCATATACATGAACATGGGTACATCCACTGGGGCATGGACAACCTACTAGCAACCACATCCTCAGAGCAAATTGATGCTTCTTCCCTCATCAGCCATTGAATGCCAATACCCCTTCTCCTACCAGTGGGGCCTCAGGAGCCACCCCCAGTCCACACCTGTAACTTTGTCTGCATCGATTTTGTACAAGGAATGTGAGCTGGGGTAAGTCACTGTGTGAAACAGTCATGCTCTTCGAGTTTCTCAGCTCCCTCTTCTGAGTTGATCCCTTAGATTTGGATGGGGGAAGTTGATTAAAATGACTCATCTATGACTAAGTACTCACAGTCATTTATTCTCAGCATTTGACCAGTTCCATGAATCTCTGTACTAACCTTGGTCCACTGTAAAGAGAAACCTCCCTGGGCAAAGTAGTGACTTCCGGTATAGACTAAAATACTTAGAAGGCAATTTGGCAGCATTAGTGTTTAGTTAAACCACAGATTCTCCCAGGGTGTTATCTCCTCAATCAGCATAGTAGAACTCAGGTGACATGATATTTCAAGGGAACAATACTAAGGATTAAATCATGAATTTAATTTTCAAAAATATCCCTTAAAAATACGAGAGAGGCTCTATCTGGTTTACTAACACCAAGAGTATCATATGTGGCCTTCTCTATGGAATAAATTTTATTAAGAATAAAATAATTTCACATTGATTTCTTTTTTTGTCTTTTTACACATTTTAATTAGATATTTTCTTTATTTGCCTTTCAAATGCTATTCCCTTTCCTCTTTTCCCCTCTGAAAACCCCCTACCACATCTCCTCTCCCCTGATCACCAACCCACTCACTACAATGGGGCATCAAGTCTTCACAGGACCTCACCTCCCTTTGATGTCCAACAAGGTCATCCTCTGCTACATATGCAGCTAGATCTACATATGTATGGGTCCCTCCATGTGTACTTTTTAGTTGGTGGTTTAGTCCCTGAGAGCTCTGGTGGTATTAGTTGGCTCACACTGTTTTTCCCCCTGTGGGGCTGCAGACCCCTTCAGCAATTTGGATCCTTTCTCTAACTGCATGGTATTGGTATAGTGACAAGCAGGTAGATCAATGGAATAGAATTGAAGACCCAGAAATGAATCCACATATCTATGGTCACTTGATCTTTGAGAAAAAAGCTAAAACCATCCAGTGCAAAACAGACAGCACTTTCAACAAATGGTGCTGGTTCAACTGGTAGTTAGCATGTAGAACAATGCAAATCGAACCATTCTTATCTCCTATACAAAGCTCAAGTCCAAGTGGATCAAGGAACTCCACATAAAACCAGACACACTGGAACTAACAGAAAAGAAAGTGAAGAAGAGCTTTGAGTACATGGGCACAGGGGGAAAATTCCTGAACAGAACACCAATCTTATGCTCTAAGATCAAGAATTAACAAATGGAACCTCATAAAAGCTTCTGTAAGGGAAAGGAAACTACCAATAGGACAAAATGGCAACCATCAGATTGGGGAAAATATCTTTACCAATCCTACATCTGGTAGAGGGCTAATATCAAATATATACAGAGAACACAAGAAGTTAGACTCCAGAGAACCAAATAACCCTATTTAAAAATAAAAATTCTCAACTAAGGAAACTTGAATATCTAAAAGCACCTAAAGAAATATTCAACATCCTTAGTCATCAGGGAAATGGAAATCAGAACAACTCTGAGATTCCACACCAATCAGAATGGCTAAGATAAAAAAAAACCTCAGGTGACAGCAAATGCTGGAGAGGATGTGAAGAAAGAGGAACATTCCTTCATTGCTGGTAGTATTGCAAACTGGTACAACCACTCTGGATATCAGTCTTGTAGTTCCTCAGAAAACTGGACATAGTACTACCTGAAGACCCAGTTATACCACTCCTGGGCATATTCCCAGAAGATGCTCCAACATGTAATAAGGACACATGCTCCACTATATTTATAGCAGCCTTATTTATAATAGTCAGAAGCTGGAAAGAGCAGATGTCCTTCAACAGAGGAATGAAAACAGAAAATGTGGTACATTTACACAGTACTACTCAGCTATTAAAAACAATAAATTCATTAAATTCTTAGACAAATAGATGGAACTAGAAAATATCATCCTGAGTGAGGAGACCCAATCACAAAAGAACACACATGGTATGCACTCACTGATAAGTGGATCTTAGCCCAGAGGCTCAGAATACCCAAGCTATTCACAGACCACATGAAACTCAAGAAGAAGGAAGACCAAAGTGTGGATACTTTGGTCCTTCTTAGAAGGGGCATCAAAATAAGCATGGGCTAGCAGGAACAACAATATGAACAAACCCAGTACCCCCAGAGCTCCCAGGGACAAAGCCACCAACCAAAGAGTACACATGGAGGGACCCATGACTACAGCTGCATATGTAGCAGAGGATGACCTTGTTGGACATCAAATGGAAGAGAGGCTCTTTGTCCTGAGAAGGCAAGATGCTCCAGTATAGGGGAATGCCAGGACAGGGAAGCTGGATTGGGTGTGTTTGTGAGCAGGGGAATGGGGCATGGGATAGGGTATTTTTGGAGGTGAAACCAGGAAAGGGGATGACATTTGAAATGTAAACAAAAAAAATACCCATGGGAGGAAATACAGAGACAAATTAATTGTTGAGCAGAGACTGACAGAAAGGCCATCTAGAGACTGCGCCACCTGGAGATCCACCCCATATACAGTTACCAAACCCAGACACTATTGTGGATTCCAACAAGTGCTTGCTGACAGGAGCCTGATATAGCTGTCTCTTTAGAGGCTCTGCCAGTGCCTGACAAATACAGAGGTGGATGCTCACAGTCAACCAATGGACTAAGCGCAGGGTCCTCACATTGATTTTTTTTAACCTATCAATAAATCCATAAGGACTTCAGCACTTTAACATATCTTAATAAATCATATTAGATCAAAGCATTAAGAAACATAAATATATTAACAATTCTAATTTAATTCTTATAAAGCAAAACATAAATAGGAAATCTTTTTTGTCAGAAACTTCCTAAGCAAACCAAATACCTTATGAAATGACAGAAAAATTACAATGTCCCTAATCCCTTGTAAAATTCTTAAGGCTTTAAAAGGAATGCTTAATTGTGAAAAGCACATCAAGTCATCTTTCACTCAATGCTTAACCAGTGAAGCAATTCTTGCTTTCTGTACATTGTACTGTTGACAATGAAATGCTGTTCTGAACTAAATTATTTCTGCATAGAAACAGCTGTCAGTCACTAGTTGATCAGGAGGCAGATGCAGAGGCTTTCCATATTTAGTGTTTCCAAGGAAACCCTTCACTCAGAATACACTCATTCAACATATGAGCTGGAAGGGAGTGTATTTGCCGTATGTGCCTGTGAGAGTAAAGTAAAAGGGAGGTATGACTATGAGGCTCTGAAAGAAGCATCAGGTCCACAGCAATGAAGAATATTGAAAGAATCACTTACCTGTGTCGATTTCAGTGAACATAAGCAAGATGATGTTTGAATGAGGCAAAAAGAAACCTGGAAAAAATAAGCATGCCCCAGGGACAGTTGTTGGTGAAGTATTTCAGGAGGGAAGGCTGCTGCAAACAATACTAGAATGTCAATGAAGAGAGGTGAGACAAGAAATCCAAGTCACAGAAAAACAATTGTCATCAAAGAAAAGCAGGCAACGGATTTTGAAAAAATCCAAATCAGGAAAAATAAACTAACCAATAATTATTTATATCAGCACTCTATGGTCAATGTAGTCAATTTCCAAAATCAATAATCCACACTGCTGCAAACATCATGAATCCATGAAATCTGTGACAGCAACATCTGCATTGTTTCAAATGCTTGGGAAATATTCAGTATTATTCTTTATTATGGAACTCTTGAGGTTTTCTAAAATGCTAGGATATGCATAAGCATGGAAATACTATCACAGTAGGTTTCTTAAGAGGTTTACTGTGCTTTTATTTGTTTAATGCTAATGTCTAACACTGTACAGTTTCAACATGTTTAACATTTACTGAAACATATATGCATAAACACATACACTTCATTGAATATTTGAGAATATGCAAACCAGTCCACCAGTTGAAAATAAAATTGTTTTCCTACTCTTCCGGGCTCAGGGGCAATCCCTCTGAGTAAATGGCTGTTCTTTCTAATTCCCACATTGCTGAGGCAACATGCTAGCACTTTATACATCACCAGCGATAATGCACTTTCACCTATTTTCATATAATTTGCAAGGACACTCCAGGTTAAAGGTATCAATTATGATAAGGATATATCGTTTTAGTCAGATGTAAAATTTATTTTCATTGAAAAAAAAAAACCTTTACAATGCATTTTATCAGCTTCTTCCTCCCCAATCTCCTATATGACTCCCCCAATCTCCCTAACCGCCAACTTTATATGTTCAGCCTTAAAAACAAAAACCAAAAAACAAAACAAAACAAACAAACAAAAAAAAACCAGAAAAACAAAATTGTAAATGCTGGGACCTTCAGGACAGCTCTTTTTTGTTGTTGTTGTTGTTTGGGTTTTTTTGTTTTTGTTTTTTGTTTTTGTTTTTTCAAGACAGGGTTTCTCTGTGTAGCCCTGGCTGTCCTGGAACTCACGCTGTAGACCAGACTGGCCTTGAACTCAGAAATCCACCTGCCTCTGCCTCCCAAGTGCTGGGATTACAGGCGTGTACCACCACGCCCAGCTTTCAGGACAGCTCTTAAAGCTGTGGAGAACACTAAAAGCATGGGTTCAAAATATATAATTTCTCAAAAAGTAAGGATGCAATATAAATTATATGAGAAGCATCAAGAAGGTAAAGAAACAAAGGCAGATGCATTAATGAGCCAGCTTGTCAGGTAGATAAAAAGGCAGGTAAATTCCTGAGTTCAAGGTCAACATGGGACACACTGAGTGTGTGGCCTAGCTGTAGTAGAAATGGTAATCTCAAGACTGGGTCCCATCCGGGCTAACTTATTGTCTGTGTTTTACAAAGGCAAACACATCTCTGAATGCTTTCGAAATACTGAAAAAAAAGATTCGTTTGCTATCTCCTAAGAATCAAAGGCTGAGCTCAGGGGATAATGTACCATAGGAAAATCAAAAGGGAACCTGGAATAAATAACTAACTTGATATGTAAATTAATAAATTGGTATTTTGGTCTGCATGAGCAGAAAGCCATAGCACTTAGATCTTCTTTAGAATTTTCTCTACCCAGAGCCGAGTTGTCTGGAGATCTCTGGAGAGTGAAAGTAGCTTTTCAATTTTTTTTTTCTAACAGGGTCTCTAATTTTAGTTGGAAAATCCATGGAGAATGAAAACAACTCTTTTAGAATTATTTTTATAGCACTTGAAACAGGATTTCAAGAATTAGAGAGCTGACACAGCTCTCTTAGAAAATGTTTTCTAGCAGCTATCCAGAGAAGGCTGAAGAGCAAACACAGCTCATTTAGAATTTTTTTTCTGGTTTTCTGATTTTGATTTGAAAACACCAAAATTACTTTTAGACTTTTTCTGACAGGATCTCTGACTTGGTTAGAAGATCCAATCAAGTTTGGTCAGAAAACCCATAAGTTTTCCAGAAAGGCTCTAGAATTTTTACTATCAGAGACAGTTGTCTCGAGGAGATAGCTAACTGTCTTAACCATAGAGTTTTCTGAATAGCAAGAAAAAGCTGTCTAGAGCAGAGTCAGACAGAGAGAGAGAGCAGTCTGGAGAGCCATCTCAGCAGAACTAGGCCCATAGGTTGTAACTCGTGATTTGACTTTAAATCATTTGTTTCCACTGATCCCAGACACCCTGCTCCCAGGAACTGGGACCTAGCAGAGGCTGGCCTTTGGAAAAAAATTGAGTGGAGAAAATTAATTTTCTTCTTTACCAACAGGTATCAAAAGCAGATAACTTTACACGCAGGTGCCTGTGTTCAGTTCCTCCACTCAGTACAGAGACCCAGGTTAGCTAAAATCTATGTGGGCCACTATGAACATAGTTGACCAAATGTCCTCGTGGAATGCTTGGACATCTTATCAGAACATGGGAACATAATCAGCTGTTATGTGATATAGCTGGATATTTAGATAGAACAATTTCTAATTTGTTGAGAAGCCAGCAAATTGATTTCCGAAGCACAAATTTTTTCACTCCAACCAGTAATGGAGGAATGTTCCCCTTGCTCCACATCTTCACCAGTATGAACTGTCCTTTGAGTGTTTTTATCTTAGTCATTCTTAGGGGTATAAGATGGAATCTCAGGATCATTTTGATTTACATTCCCCTAATGACTAAGAATGTTAAACATGTATTTAAGTGCTTCTCAGACACTAGAGACTCCTCTGTTGAAAATGCTGTTTAGATCTGCACCCCATTTTTAATTGGGTTATTTGGTGTGTTGATATCTAATTTCCTGAGTCTTTTATATATTTGGGATATCAGCCCTATGTCAAATGTAGGCTGCTATTTTGTCCTATTAATGGTGTTCATTGCCTTAAAGAAGCTTCTCAATTTCACATGCTCCTATTTATTAGTTGTTGATCTTAGTGCGTGAGCTGTTTCTTTTCTACTCCTGAAATTGTTCCTGTGCCAATGCATTCAAGGCTATTGCCCACTCTCTCTTCTATCAGATTTGATTTACTGTATTCAATATTATGTTGATGTCTTTGATGCACTTGGGCTTGAATTTTGTGCAGAGTGATAGATATGTATCTATTTGTATTCTTCTACATGAAGACATCCAGTTAAACCATTGTATAATTTTAGCCTCATTGTATAATTCTTTTTCCATTATATAATTTTAGCTTCTTTGACAAAAAAATGTGTGTGTGGGTTTATTTCTATGTCTTTAATTCAATTGCATTGATCAACCTAACTGTTTTTATGCTAATATACAGTTTTTAATACTATTGCTCTGTAATCCAGCTTGAGTTCAGGGACTGTGATAACTCCAGGATTCTTTCATTGTGAAGATTGTTTTAGCTATTCTTGTTTGTTATTGTTGTTTGTTTGTTTGTTTGTTTTTCCCCTATGAAATTGAGTGGTGTTCTTTCAAGGTAGTAAAGAATTTGTAATAGATAGAAACCTAGATGTCCCTTAGCCAAAGAATGGCTAGGCTATTAAAAGTAATGGCATCATGAAACTTCTAGGCAAACTAGAAAAGATCATCTTGAGTGAAGTTACCCAGACACAGAAAGATAAACATTCTATATACTCGTAAGTGGATATTAGTTGTAAAGTAAAGAATAACTATGCTAAAATCCACAGATCTGAAGAAGCTAAGTAACAAAAAGGGCCCAAGAAGGCTTGAATCTCATGGAGGAGGGGAAGTAGAATAGACATCAGGTAAGAGAAGGGAGGAAATAAGTGGGAGAGGATGAAAGGGAACAGCAAGGATCAAGCATAGGGAGGATCAAGAAGAGAGAGCTGGGGGTTATCTCTGGGACAAGTTGGATACCTAAGACAATCTAAACTCCCAGGAATCTGCAAGGGTGAGCCTAGATAAGACTCCTAGCAATAGGTGATATGGAACCTGAAAGTCCCATCTCCTGTAACCATGCAAGGCTTCCTTCCAATGGAGGGATGGGAACACCAACCCAGTCACAAAACTTTCACCTAAGATTTGTCCTGCCCACAAGATGTGCAAGGAAGGGTAAAAGATAGGGTAAAAATTGAGAGAATGGTCAACCAATGACTGGCCCCATTTGAGACCCATGCCATGAGAAAGAGCGCACCCTTGACACTATTAATGGTACTCTGATTTACACACAAACAGGAGACTAACATACCTGTCATCTGAGAAGCTTCACCAAACAGCTGATGGAAACAGATGTAGAGACCCACAGCCAACCCTTAGGCATAGTTCCTGGAATCTTATGGAAGAAAGAAGAATGGATTAAATGAGCCAGAGCAGTCAAGGGCACCAAAAGAAAACCTAAAGAATCAACTAAGTTGGGTCCATAGGGACTCACAGAGGCTGAACCACAAGAACACATGCATGGAATAGACCTAGGATCTCTACCCATATGTGACAGGTGTGTGACTGGATCTTCACATGGGACCCATAAAAGCTGAAGCAAATATTGTCTCTGACTGTGCTGCTAGTCCTTGGATCCCTTTTCTCTACTGGGCTGCCTTGTCTAGCTTCAATAGGAGGTGATGAACATAGTTTACTGCAACTTGAAAGGCCAAAGTGGATTGATATCTATGAAAGCCTTTGCCTTTTCTGAGAAGGGAGAAGGGATGGGAAAGAAGATATGGTAAGAGGGTGTGACTGGGAGGAGAAGATGGAGGGAGAGCTGTGATAGAAATGTAAAGAAAATTAAATACATTAATTAATGAAGAAAATATAAAACATAAATGTCTTGTATATGTGGGAAACATAAGTCTAGGAATTCCTGAATACTGATAACATCATTTATAAAAATAAAAAACAGGAGACTCAAAACCAGAAAACAACAATATAGAGAAACAAAAATTTAAATACTAACATGTGGGATCTGTCAAATGATGAAATGGAATAATCTATATTTTTTGTACATTAGGAAGCATTCTATACTTTTCTTCTCAAAGTTATTAATGGAAAGAGCAGTTTATCATGCCTTTCATGGTCTACTTTAGAAGGATGGCAAACATGAGTCTCTCACTTTCATTTACAGTGAGAGCTCTACATACAAGGAGCTCTTGAGAAAGCATGGGCAAGAAAATCGCCTCCAAGAATGAGGGGAAAGGGTGCACCCTACTTAATACTGCATTTGGTAAAAAGTGAAAGAATCCAGGAAATGTTACATGACATTTTGAACTCCTGGTCCAATAATGACTGGAGTGCCATTAGTAGAACATCACCTAGAGATGCAGACAGGCTTGCCTCATGTAGGCTCAGTGTCACTACTTGCATGTTTTCTCTAAAAGTTTCAATAGAACAAACGAGAGGGAAATGACAAGTTCACATCTCAATTTTTGTCTTAAACATACCTCATTCTTTTAAGTGAGTTTTCTTTAATTTATTAAAGAATTTAATACAATATATTTTCATCATAAGCACTCTACATCCTACTCCTTCTGGATCATAGCCCATATCCCAAAACACCGCATTGTACTTCATGTTCTATCTCTATGGCCCTATGACTCAATCCTCTGTCTTGTTTCTTTATCATCTACTTAGGTCTATCTTTGCACCTGTCTATATCTCTATCTTTTTTTATCTATGTCTATTATCTGTCTCAGCACATTTGTTTGTGCATTACTAGGCTACTCCTGTACATGGGACCTACCCTGGCAAATCCACCTGATGTCACTCTATTAAAACTGAATGTCTCTCTGCCAGCAGTAGCAATCAAATGACAAAAGCTCCCAAATGAGGGCGGGACCTCATGTCCACCACCACCACCCTCCATGCAGTGATTTTGTTTGGCTTGTACTCATGCAGATCTTAATGCAGATGATGACAGTGTCTTTTCCCCACTGTCTGGAATCTGACCTCACATTGGTTAGTGACTGACTTGTCAGAAAACATTTGGTTCCCAGAAAATACATAAGGAAGAAGTTAGCTACTGGGTGGGATAAATCTTTCAATAAAAGTCTTCCAAAGTATGCAGGAGAGAAAGATAAAAATTTCCTGTTGTAAATAAAAATTTTATAGCATTTGATAGAAATTACTTATATTAACTATTTCTGATACCTAATGGGTCTGCAAAATAATTTTTCCTTATAGTTTTCTATGACCTCTGACTCTAAAAATCTTTATTCTCTTTCCACGTGTATTCTCACTGAAGCTGACACAAGAGTGCTTGGCATACATTCTCTCTTTTTTTCATATTGTATTTTTTAATTAGATATATTCTTTATTTGCATTTCACTTGTTGTCTCCTTTGTTGGTCCCCCGCCCCCTGAAAGTCTCATAACCCATCTCCCCTCCCCCTGCTCCCCAATCAACCTTCTCCTGCTTCACTGTCCTGGCATTCTGCTACACTGCGGCATCTAGAGCCTTTCCAAGACCAGGGGCCTCTCCTCCCTTTGATGCCCAACAAGACCATCCTCTGCTGCCTATGTGTCTGGAACTATGGGTAACTCCATGTGTACTCTTTGGTTGATGGTTTTGTCCCTGGGAGCTCTGGGAGTGCTAGGTGGCTCACATTGTTGTTCCTCCTATGGTGCTGCAAACTCCTTCATCTCCTTGGGTCCTTTCTCTAGCTCCTCCATTGGGGAACGGGTGCTCAGTTCAATGGCTGGCTAAGAGTGGCCCCCTCTATTTGTCATGCACTAACAGGGCCTCCCAAATGACAGCTATATCTGGCTCCAGTCAACAAGCACTTGTGGGTGTGGTATATTTATGCAATGGAATACTACTCAGCTATTAAAAACAATGAAATTCGTAGGCAAATGGGTGGAACTGGCATATATTTGTTTAACCAACTACATTCACTAAGGAGCCAAGAATGTTAATGACAGCCTCTCCAGAGCTAGACATCAATGCACCAGTATACATCTGCATAATCACAGTTTTTCCTTCACTTTATTCATCTTATTCTTTGTGTTCAAATCTTGTTTTTCATTCTCCTGACACATCCATTCTGGCCTTGCTCCTTGTAACTCTATCATTATATTTTGATTTTTTATTTGTTTTTATTATTTTATTTTATCTTTATGATTATAATATAATTATAACATTTCTTGCTTCCCTTTGCTCCCTACAAATCCACTGACATACAACTCCCTACTCACTTTCAAATCCTTAACCTTATAAAATTGTTATTAGATTCACATCTATATATACAAATACATTCATAAATTTCTTACTGCACAATTTTATGGCCTGATCTATCCTCACAGTCTATTTTTATGGCCGAAGAAATGACTTGATTGTTTCAAATAACAGTAGCTAGAAAGCAAAGTCACCAGGAACGCCTTTTACTCCAAAGCTTAGTGTCATGCAAGATTTGTAATTTTGATTACTAAGATGCTAAATAAAAGCTTTACAGCATAATGAAATTGCATAATTAAGATTGAGATCCCTGATCCCATTTTCCTGACAGTCAGCCCTTCTCTACTCAGGCAACTAATATGTCTTGGTTCTTATACACAGTTTCAGAATTATGTCATAAATATCAAAATGTATTTTGTATATACATATAAATAGAAACAATATTTTAACAACCACTTAAAATTTCTTTCTAGAAATAGTGCTGTAAAGTAGATTCTATAATTCTCCTACTACAATATTTTGGAGGTGATTGCATACAATTCAAATTACATATTCATTTTTATCATCCATATCTTCTAACATTTATAGAAAATTTTCTAAGTTATTTCAAAACTTTCCTAGTAAACATAAAACCTTTATAGTATTTTCACATATACTGTCTGAAAATACTGTATGTGATATTTAGTTCTAGTGGTATCTGTTTCTACTAGAAGCAATTAGTTGGAGTTTATGTGTAATTCAAACAACACATAATAAAGCACTTAGAATATGGAACTGCTATAGGCAATGCATGAAGGAAAAGATCACATTGGAAATAAGAGGACAGGCACACTCCAGAGTGAAAGATATCCATTACTTAGTGTATGATCTCAAGAAATATTGATAGATGTTGAATATGCTGTATTAATTTGTGAGGTAGTAATGTCTGAGTGTTCTCCACTAAACATCAATGAAAGAATTCCCTATTAATCCACCAAAATATATTTTCCCCAATAGTCTTATCCAAACTTTCAACCCTCTAGCTTCCTGATCAATAAACTGAGATAATTATCTGTGCCAAGTAAGCTATTAATAGCTAGGTCATTTCTCTCTCCATTAAATGTAGAAGAATTAGCACATTAGTTTTTGGTCCTCCCATAGGGGTCACTTTTCATCACTGTCTTTTAGAAAAAACTATATAAGTATATATATTATACATATTTATATATTAAATGTGGCCTTGACTTTGGCAGGAATGACCTGAAAAAAGGTATCTGCTGATGCCTGAGAGTCTCCATTTTCAATAATTCTTGATATGGAAAATCTCACAAATGCAGTAACATGAATCCAAAACCAGGTGCTCTATCTCAGTAAAAGTACCCACGATTACAGTAGCTAATGTGCTTTTCTAATCCACTTGGATTGGATAAATGCACTACTGGGTTCCTTCATCACTAAGCTGTTATTTCTCACACTCCTGGAGTCTGAAATTCTAGTGCCATTGTAGTCAAGTTCTGAGCCTTCTTGTCATGGCAAAAGTAGTTTCATCAAGTTAGAATGTATATGTGTATTGTTTATTATAAACTGATAAAAATTTAGTTGCATCACTGTGGCAAATATGTAGCTGTATATAATTACACATATCACTATGAAAGTGTTATCTGTTCGTGGTTTGCTACAAAACTTGGCATAACATATTGAGCAAGACCAGTTATAAGTGATAAGTCAATCTGGCTTCATCCCTGTTAAGATGAATCCATACAATGAGAAAGCCAGTTCTAGCACACATTATGGTGGTCACTACCTCAGAAAATTATTATTAGAGTAGCTAGGAAGAGAGGAGGGAGGGGAAGTTGTAATCCTGATGTAAAGTAAATAAAGTAATTAATGAGAAATCATGTAGGTTTAGTGCATGCTACAAAAGCCTGTGCATTCATACGTGCATCAGCCTGCTGTGGCTGGAAGACACCCTTTCCTTCAAGTCACCCTCACTTCTGACTCTTATAATCTTTCTACCTGCTTCCATGTAGATCCATCAGACTGGAAAGGAGAGGGTTGAGAAAGACATCTCATCTAGAACAGAATTTTCCAAAGGCTCACACTCTCTGTACAATGTCCAATTGTGAATCCCTTGTATAATTCTCATCTGTTGAAAACAAGAAGTTTCTCTGATGATGGCTAAATGAGGCACTTACCTATGTTATAACAGAATGGTATTAAAGTCATTTTATTGTTAGTTCCTTTACCGAACTATTTGGTTTTCTTCTAGATCCTTGAGCTATCTTGTCTCAGGTTCTTGACCATAGTTGCAGTGTCAGGTATAGGTTTCATCTCACGAAATGAGTCTTGAATCCAATCAAATTTGATTTATTGTTCTCATAAGATTTATTCCACTATTGCACCAATATATCTTGCAGGTAGGTTACTACTGTAGGTTGCAGGGTTTGTAGATGTGTTGATTTTACCTTAAAACATACATGTGTGGATGTACTTAGTACAGTAACATGAACACCTCTGATTGGATTTAAGGCCCACTCCATGAGATGATATAAAATAGATGACATTCAAGCTTTACTTAGTATTATAAGATGTCTAATTGGAACATTGTTTACCTTTTATTTAGCGACTCCATTTATATTTCTCTTTTATATGTATATACCTACAGTGGTAGATTTCCATATTGTTTTTCAAATGGACTTTAGTATTAGTTACCTTTACCCATTTGGTCCATATCCACCCCCCAATATTTGATTCCATTTTAGTTTTCTTTGTTGCTTCATAACAATATATTCTATCTTCCTTTCCTTAGCTTGGTTCTTTCCTGTACCCAGGTCCTTAACTAAGTATTTAAACTCTGGATATTTGGTTTGTAGCACTATATTCAAGACTTAAGAGCTAACATCTATATACAAGAGAAAACATAAAAATATTTGTCTTTTTGAGTCTGGGTTACCTCACAAAGGTTGGTTGTTTTTTTTTTGTTGTTGTTGTTGTTTTTTGTGTTTTTGTTTTTGTTTTACTCCATATATTAACCTGTAAATTTAGCAAATTGCTTTATTTAATAGCTGAATAATAGTTCATTATGTAAGTTATGCACCACATTTTCATTATCAATTTATTATCTAGGCCATTACAAATGCCTGGAATGAATAAATAGATGATCAATGAAAATTTATGAGCAAGTGTCTTTGTAGTAGGATGCAGAGTCCTTTAGGTATATTTTCAAGAGTGGTCAAACTATATCTAGAGGTAGATCTATTCCCAAATTCCTGAGGAACCACCACATTGATTTCTATAGTAGCTATAAAAGATGGCCCTGCCCCCAGCAATAGATAATTACCCTACATTGGTTTATTGATCTTGGATATTTTGGTCGGTATAAGATTAAATCTAAAAGTAGTTTTAATGCATATCCCTGGTTTCTAATGATCTTGATTACTCCTTCAAGTGTGTCTCAGACGTATGTATTTCATCTTTTGAGAATTCTCTACTTTGATCTGTAATCCATATTTGTTTGAACGGTTTCCTTGATTTTCAGGTTTTTTATTTTAGTTCTTTATAGATTTTTAAATAGTAACCCTGGACTAGATGTGTAGTTGGTAAACATATTTTTCCTTTTCTCTATGTTGTTGCTTTCCAAAACAATGGTGTCTTTCATTAAACAGAAGCTATTTTGCTTCATGAGGTACCATGTTAACCTTAGAGCCTGTGACGTCAATGACTAGTAGTTGCTTTCCTGTAACAAGGATTTTGGTCCTATTCCCTACATTCTCTTCTCTAAGGTTCAGAATATCTGTCATAATGCTGAGGTCTTTGGACCACTTGGCGTTGAGTTTTGTGCATGGTGGTAAATATGAATCTACTTGTATTTTTCTACATGAAACCATCCAGTTTGTTAAAAATGAACCATTTGTTGAAACTGCTGTCTTCTTCAGTGGATAGTTTTTACTTCTTTGTTATCAGGTATGCATTGCTGTATAGAGATATCTCTGAGTCTTTAATTTGTTTCTGAGACTTTAATTCAAAGTGTCTGTTTTATGTCTATAATATGATATTATTATCACTATAGTTTAATGCCACAACTTGAAATCTAGGATGATGATGCCTACAACACTTTTATTATACAGGATTGTTTTAGCTATCTTAGGTTATTTGTGTTTCTACATGAAGCTGAAAATTGTTCTCTCAAACTATGTGAAGAACTTTGTTGGAAGTTGTAATAGAGAGTGTGAATGAGGACCCTGATAGACAGCAGTTTTTGTCAGTCGCTGAATATTGCCTCCACCCTTTGTCTCAGGCAGCTTCAATGACCTCACTTTCCCCTAAAAAGAATTCTTCAAAACTTTCCTCCGTTGTTATAGACAGGTCTGAGTCCCCGCCATCTGCTCCTGTGACTTCTTTTTATCCTCCGCTCCTGAGGGATCCATCCCCCTCTGATATGCCATTAATTAATCCAGTCTTTAAGAGACCCCAGGATAAGGAGCCTTTAGGTCTCAAGAATACAGTCACCATGGAGGAGGAGGCGGCTCGTTACCATAATTCTGCCTACTGCCGCTCCCTTGCTCTAGCTCCTCCACGTGGTCATGGCCAGTCTCTACTTATCTACAAACTCTCTCTCTCTGCCTTTCTCTGTCTCATCTAACCCATTAACTTTCATCCTCTGTTTTGAATAAACTTTATTCTATACCATGTCTATGTGTGTGTTCACCTAGGCACCTCCCTTCCCCCTTGTTAAATCTTAAACAAGAGAAAAAGCAGGTTTCAGAAAAGCAGGTTTTCCATGTGTAGGACATGGTATCAAACAAAAAAAAAATGGTTGAAAGCTATTTCAAAACTCTCCTGGGAAGGAGAGGAAAATGGGAAAGGTCCTGTTTCCTCTCTGAAACCTACTGGAGATCTCTTTAGTTCTGGTTAAGATATCTGGATCTCTTTGGGACATCAAGTTCCCTCTCCATCTGTTGTCTGTCTTTGGTGTACCAAAAGACAGACATATGTGTGTTCGTCCATATGTGTGTTAGTTTGTGTTGTCTATTGTTTTGATTGGCTGAATTATTGTTGTTTTTATGTTTTATGTTAAAAAGATAAAAATGGTTAAAAAAAAAAAAAAAAAAAAAAAAGCTTTATCTGCCGGCAGTCCTGCCATTCTGCAATTTAAACAGAGGAAGCTAATTTAAGGAGCCTCTCTTTCTTAAGTAGGAGTCAAACACAGCTGGAAAAAAAAAAGCCGCTTTTAAAAAGAAAGCCACCAGCCTCGTGTTTTGGCTTTGATTTAACTTATGAAATTCGTGTAATCACTTTATTCTTGTTTTTAACTGGTCTTAATGGTAAAAGGTTCTACATATCTTGACTATAGTATTATAAATTAATTGGTTATGATTTAAAAGGTATAGTGTTATTAAGAAAATGTTTGTTTAAAACTGGTGATTCAGTGTCAGAGCCGTCTTAACTAGCTACACGTGGCATGATGCAACCCAGGAAATACAGGCCTCTAAGATGCTTCTAAATTGGCATGGTGTTTTGTGTGAATCTTGGCCTGGAGATTGGACTTATAAGAAATACGATTTAAAATAATGTCTCTTTAATAAGTTACACTGCCATACACTTGAATATAAGAACTGGCAGACAAATCTTGTGCTGTAAAAATAATACATTTGCCATTGATTTTAAAGAAAATAGATTGTTTAAAATTGGGATTTGCTTCCAAAGTTGTAGTTGTGCTCTAATATTGCAGTGAAAAATTGAGTTACAATAAAAATTGCCAGTGTGTCATTGGCTGCAGTTTTCAGTTGGCAGTCTGGTTAAAGGCTCACGATTCTTAACATAATTTTGTAATTAAGATAATTTTAAGAGTGATACAGATGTGGCCATTATAGTCCTATTGTCACTTTCCCACAAGTGTAATGGCTACAATGGTAGAAGCAAAATTTAACCCTTCGAGATTAAAAAGGAAATCTCAGTGGAAATTTATTTGATATCAAACAGGCTCCTTTAACTACTATGAAACTATGAGTAGACTTTTTCTGGAAACCTGAAATTACAGATTCCTTTTGTTATTCAATCATCAACATGTCCTTGCAGGACAGGTGGTTTTGGGTCTGGTCTTAGATAAAAGGCTCAGAAGGTGGTTACGTTTGAGGAACTGCATGCAATGTCCTTGCCAAGGACTCAAGATGGGTCCTTAGGGGAAAAAATTACATTTGAATTAATGCAAAGCTTAGAGCTACCTCAGGAGTAGCTAGTGAAGAAGCTTGTGAGAAATTGTTTCTGCCTTACAGGCCCCACTTAGGGAGTGTTTGGCTAAAAAAAAACCATTCTTGACAAACCTATCCAGGTGTGGTTTAAAATGCAGTTCAAATCAATAAAAGGTCAATAAGGCTTATGTAGAACTTATAAGGGCATTGACATTTGGCCTGTCTACTCCATACAAAATTATTATAAATTTAAAGGGTTGATTTTTGATTTACATTCTGATAATTATAAAAGCATTTGCTTCTAACTTTAAAGAAGCAATAAAGCAATTTCATTAGGTTTTTCCTCAAGGAATGGCTAATAGCCTTACCTTATGTGAGAAAAAATGTTTTGTCTCTGTTTCAATACAAGAAGCTAGGATCTTAAATTTTTCAGTGTATAATGTTCATGGAATGTTGTTACAGGCCTTTGCTCCTAAGTATGGACATTTAGAATTTTTATGTAATGATTTTTAAAGGTTGTTAGGATATATTAATTGGCTTTATCTTATATTAACCTCATCTTAAGCTTGCCCTGGGAAAACCAAAACCTCTGTTTTCAAGGTAGAATACGTTTGTTCCTTGTTTCAAACAGCAATCAAATTGGTTATTAGAAAACATTGATGGTTGATTTATTACATGACAAGCCTTTTTTGACAAAGTTAATAATTGTTATCTAAAAGATAAATTGTTAAAAATTTGCCTCTATACATGTTTTTATATTGTTATAGATTTATACATGCATCCTATAAAATATGTATACTATGGGAGTAAAGCTCATATAATTAGATCACATGTTTATTCTTTTGAGTGTCCCCTTGCTTCAGCACAGATAATTGAATTGGATGCTATAGCTGTTCTTTTTAAAATGTTAAAAATCAAACAGAGTGGCCCCTAGTTCTGGAAAGAACCAGTGTAGCAGTATAAGACAAAACCAGAACAGGGAAGTGGGAAGGGATGGGTGGGAGAACAGAGGGAGGGAAGGGGGCTTATGTGACTTTCGGGGAGTGGGGAACCAAAAAAGGGGAAATCATTTGAAATGTAAATAAAAAATATATCGAATACAATTTAAAAAAAAAGAAAGTTTAAGAAAACTAGAAAAATAAAAAGATATCTTTACAACCTGTTGAAGAGGCACTTGCATGAAGAACATTTGGAAATGTTCAAAGAGTCCTGGAGGATTTGACTCTGGTATGTAAGCCACCTTTCCAGTTAACTAGGGTTGTGTTTTTAGCAGGTAGAATGTGTTTTGGAAACATGCCTGAAAATAACTTTAAAATTGCCCCCATCAATATTCATTTAAAAAAATCAAACTTTTGATTTATATATTAATTATATATATATATGTATATATATGTATATATATGTATATATATGTATATATATATATATATATATCATGGCTTACAATTGCTTGAGATTGTTTCTTTTTTAATGCTACTAATTCTTAACCTTTACAATTATTTATACAAATGCAATTCAAAAAAATAATAAAAAAAATACATGTGACCATTGACAGCCTTTCAAGCTTTCTAGTTATAACTGTTTTTACATATGTTATTTTTTATACTGAATGTTCCAAATCAGATTAAGGCAAATATTATAACTTATTATTATAGTCAGTCATTTGAGATGTTTTATTAACAATTTGATATTAGTCATATTACTGAGATTCCACATAATTCACAGAGGCAAGATATTGTGGAACAGGCTCATAGAACTTTACAACAATATTTTTATAATAAAAGAGGGGAGAATCACATCTCTATATTAAAATTTTAAAATTTTAATGCCAGAGATCTCTGAGTTTGGGGAAGAGGGCATGTTTGTGTTTTTTCTGCAGGATGCCAAAGGAATATGCTAGCTGCCAGAGTATGCTGATGCTGAGATTTCTCCCTGGCTCTCCACCTTGCTCCCCAGCATTTTGGGGCCCCTCATGGGTCTTTTATTGCTTTTGTCCTTAAGCCCCTGGGCTTTTAACAGATTAACCAGTTTTTTTAAGTCACAGATCGATTCTGCCTTAAACAAACCAGTTGCAGTCCACTACCATTGGCTAGGCATCCAAGGCTCAGCTGAAGACCTCTCTTCTGCAGACGCAGAGACAGCAACCCTTGGCCTTCAATTCTCCACCCTTGCTGCAGACACAGAGCCTTCGTGGTTCTGTAAGCTGTGGAGATGTCAGTGATGGGAGGGTGACCTCCAGCTCCTAATAGTGGCTGAGGGCCATAAGCTGTGGAAGTCACCAAAGACAGGAATATTATGGTGCCACGAGACAGATGCACACCACATATTGACTGCAGGGTGACTCCATGACGGGATTATTGTGGGTCCACTGCCTGGGCACCCATCACAACCACCAAAGGCCTGATTAAGTCATTGGAGTGGGACATGATGCCAGGAGTGGGTGCCACTCACATAGCCTAAGACAGAGGCCCTACCCTAGTAGGACCTTAAAAGGCCTAGTTACTGCAGTGCTGGACGTGGAAGCAAGGCACATAGCCTAAAACAGGCTCTCCACTGACCCTCTTTCCATAACCACCCCCCAACTTTAAGAAAGAAAAAAGGGGCATATGTCAGAGACCAAACTTAGGAAAATCAGACCCTCAACAGCTCTCACCTGGAGATTTCACTGACCTTTAGGTTTACAGCTGAACCACCCCCTTCTTCACACAAAGCTGATCAACTAACTGGTTCTCATCCTGGCTGAATACCTGGGGTTGTCTAGGCGGAACCAGCATTCCAGAAAAGCTGCTGGATGCCACAGCCAGCATCCATCCGGATGACCTTTCCTCCTTCTGTGCTTTTAGCATTCCCCTCAGCCCCTCCCTACTTCCTCTTAAGGAGTGTTCAAAACCAGGCGTTTTGCTTTTCATTAAAGAGGCTTTGACAAGACCCCCTTTTGCTTGGCCTTGCTCTGTTTTCCTGCCCGTTCTCTCTTTCAGGCTTGGGTTCCCCTCAGCTCCCTGAATAACTAGGTCCCGCGGGTCGGGACAATGCAGTTTTTAACCCTATTGCTCTGTAGTATTGCTTGATACTGAATCCCCCAGAATTTCTTTTACTGTTGAGAATAGTTTTAACTATCCTGGGGGTTTTTTTGTTATTCCAGATGAATTTGAGAATTGCTCTTTCTAGCTCTATGAAGAACTGAGTTGGGATTTTGATGGGGATTGTGTTGAATCTGAATATTGCTTTTGGCACGATGGCCATTTTAACTATATTAATCCTGTCAATCCAAGAGCATGGAAGATTTACATTTCAAATGTTAACCCCTTTCCTGAATTTCCCTCTGAAAACCCCCTAACCTGTCCCCCTCCCACTGCTCACCAACCCACCCACTCCTACTCCCCTGCCTTGTCATTCCCCTATACTGGGGATCAAGCCTTCTCAGAACCAAGGGCCCCTTCTCCCTTTGATGTTCAATAAGGCCATCCTCTGCTACATAGTCAGCTGGAGCAGTAGGTCCTTCCATATGTACTCTTTGGTTGGTGGTTTAGTCCCTGGGAGCTCTAGGGGTACTAGTTGGTAAATATTATTGCTCCTCCTGTGGAGCTGCAAACCCCTCAGCTCCTTGGGTCCTTTCTCTAGCTCCTCCATTGTGGACTCTTGCTCATTTCAATGGTTGACTAAGATCGTACCCCTCTGTATCTCTCAGGCACTGGCAGAGCCTCTCAGGAGACAGATGTATCAGGCTCCTGTCAGCAAGCACTTATTAGCATCCACAATAGTCTTGATTTGGTAACTGTATGTGGGATGGATCCCCAGGCAGGGCAGTCTCTGGATGGTCTTTCCCTCAGACTCTGATCCACACTTTATATCTCCTCCTGTGGGTACTTTGTTCCCCCTTCTAAGAAGGACCAGAGTATCCATACTTGTTCTTGAGCTTCATTTGGTCTGTGAGTTATATCTTGAGTATTCCAAGCTTCTAGGCTAATATCCACTTATCAGTGAGTGCATACCATGTATGTTTTTTGTGACTGGATTGCCTCACTCAGGATGTTATTGTTTTCTAGTTCCATCTATTTGCCTAAGAATTTTAAGAATTCATCATTTCTAATAGATGAGTAGTATTCCATTGTGTAAATGTATCTCATTTTCTGTATTTTTTCCAGCTTCTGGCTATTATAAATAAGGCTGGTATGAGCATAGTGTTTTGACTTCTTCCTTTCCCATTTGTATCCTCTTTCCTTGACTTTTCTCATTGTTCTAAGACTTCAAGCACTATACTGAACAGGTATGGAGAAAGCAAACCTTTGTTGGTCTTAGTGGAATTAAATGATTTGAGCTTCTCTCCATTTAGGTGATTGTTACTAGGTACTTGGCTTTTAGTGTTCTTTTATTATAATTTTATTATTTTACTTATTTACTTTATATCCCACTCATTGCCCCCTTCCAGTGACCCCCTCCCGCAATGACTCCCCCATATGTCCTATCCTTCTTCTTTTAGTGTAAGGGCCCCCTGTGCATACCCACACCCTGGAACATCAAATTTCTGTGAGGCTATCCACATTCTACTTTGTTTAATTTGCCTTTATGGCATTAAAGTATGCCCCTTGTATCTCTAGTCCAGTACTTTTTTATGAAAGGATATTGGATTTTATCAAAAGCATTTTTTCTGCATCCTCTGTCTCTGTTATTTTCTCAAATTAAGTGATGAAATGAGAGACATACCTAAGCTGTCCAGTCAATAGCTCAGGTTGAACCCAGAGCATTTTCTTCTCTGTTATAATTATTCCTAAACCTAGGTCTGGAAGCTTCTAGCCTCTGTACAATCTAATCTTTCAAGATGATTCAATACAGTTTCTCTTGACTTCTGACTGAATTGCTCTGCCTGGCCTCATACTTACTTTGGTTTTATGCTCTAATCTTCTGAATTCTGATTTTCTAGATCATTCTGTCTTCACCTGTGTCTACCTTGTTCACTCTGTAAAATTGTCTGGGTAAAACTGTCATACACATATATCACACCCCACACACTACAACTTTTCATTCTCTTGCTGCTCTTAAGTAGCCTGTCTTTCTTGACTGTTCTCATGTCAACTGTGCATATACTATCATTTTATCAAATCTTTCTCTGACTCACTTCTTTATCTGCTTCTCAATTAGCTGTCACTTTCAAATATGACTGCTTCTTACTACAAACTAATATTTCCTTCATCATTATAAACTAAAAGTGTATACTAAGGACATGTCTGTATTCCAGTCATATCTTACTGTAATCCAGGGTATATTTGCATTCTGGCTGGATCATATATTTGGATGTGATCCCTTGCCAAAGGAACCATATTGCTGGAACAAACTTCCTCTATATAGAACTAATTAGATGATCATATAATTTTTGCTTTCAGTCTATGTGGTAGATTACATGTAGCAATTTATGTATGTTGACACATCCATGCATCTCTAGAACAAAGAATACTAGATCACATTGGATAATGTTTCTGCTGGTTTTGTATTTGGTTGTCAAATATTTTATTAAGAATTTTGCATCTATGTTCATAAAGGATATTGATTTATAATTTTGTTGGGCCTTCATGTGGTTTAGGTATCAGGGTAGTAATGGCTTCATAAAAGCAATTAGGAAATGTTCTTTCAGTTTATTTTTTGAAGAATAATTTGAGGAATAGTGGCATTATTTGAAGGTCTGCTCTTCCTCAATATGGCTCTGCTTGGTTGGAAGAGTGTTAATTACTGATTCTAGTTCACTAGAACTAATGGGCTCCATTTAAGTTGATAGTTTGTTATTTATTTAATATTGGTAAGCCATTTATATTAAGAAATATATTAATGTCTCATTAGTGTTCTAGTTTGGTGGAGTATAGATGTACAAGATATCCTTTCTCTATATTTTAGTTAATTTTTCTGAGTGTCTATCCTATTGATTTTCTTTGTATTTTTTTTTGTTTATTTGTTTCTACTTAGTTCACTTCAATGCTGAGTTTGATTATTTCTTGCCATTTACACATTTGTGTACTGTTTCTTCTTGTTCTAGAGATGTTTTTTCTTGATGTAAGCATTTAGTGCTATAAACATGACTTTGAAATGGTCTTTATTGTATCTCAAAGATTTGCTATATTATATTTTCATTTTCATTAAATTCTAAAATTTTAAATTTTCCTTCTTGATTTCTGTTCTTACCTATTTCATTCAGTAATGAGTTGTTCAGTTTCCATGACGTTTTTGTTTCCATGAGCCTTATGATATTTTTGTTATTGTTGATTTCCAGCTTTAATGTGTGACTACAAGATAGAATGCAGGTTGTTATATTTATTTTCTTTTTATCTGTTGAGACATTCTTTGTTCGAGAATGTGCTCAACTTTGGAGAAACTTTCAAGAACTACTGAGCAAAGCTCTCATATATTATTGTCTATTTAGGATAAGTATTCTTTGGATTCATGCTATGCCAATTTGATTTAAGATGTTATTTAAGTCTACCATTTCTCTGCTTAGTATTTCTGTAGAGTACCTGTATATTGGCAATAGTGGAACATTGAAGTCATCCACTATTACTGGGTGGGTTAATACATGAATTTGTCTGGAGTAGTGTTTCTTTGATGGACTGAAGTGTCCTTGTGCTTAGTGCATAGGTGTTTAGTTTGCAATATCCTCATGGTAATTTTTTCTTTTGATGGGTATATTGTGCTATCCCTTCTCTCTTTCTCATTTGTTTAAAGTCTATTACATAGATAGACAGTGTATTTTTTCTTTCTCTACCAATTATGAGTGATAGTTTTGCTGGGCTAGTAATGAGCCCATTGCTAAATGAGGTCATTTAGAGTTTGTGGAACTTCTGTACAGTCCTTGCATGCTTTCAGTACCTCAGTTGAGAAGTTATGTTACTTTAATGGGACTGCCTTAAAATGACCTATGGTTTTTTCCCCTGAAAAGTTTAATATATATTCTTTGTTTTATATATTTATTGTTTGATATGTGTCATAAAGAATTTCTATTCTTGTCTTTTCTATATGATGTTCTAGATAATTCTTGTAACTTGACAGACACCTCCTTCTTTAGGTTGGGGAAACTTTCTTCTACTAAAAATTAATGCTTCTTTTTCCTTTCAACTGGGTTTCTTTTCTTTCTTCTATCCCTATTATTCATAGATTTGGTCTTTTTACAGTTTCTCAGATTTCCTGAGTGTTTTGTTCATGGATTTTATTTTATATTTAATATTTTATTTGACTGAGGTATCCATTTCTTCCATCTTGCCTTTCATGCCTGAGAGTCTTTCTTCTATCTCTTGCAATATGCTGTTAAGACTTATCACTAGTTTTTCTTTGACATCCTAAATTTTACATTTCCAGATTTATCTCAGTTTGAGGTATCTTTAATGATTTGATTTCTTTATTAAATTCTATTGTCATTGTTTTCGTTGTTTTATTCAACTGTGTCTTCAAAGATTTTATAGGGGGGGTTGTTTATGTTCTCTTGAAGGTCCTTGAATATATTTATAATGGTTATATCCTTCAACAATAGTTCTTAAAGCCTACCATATTGCATTTTTTTTTCAGGGTTACTGGCTGAGGCATATTGTTTTTGCTGTTCAAGTTTGGATTTTCACACTGGAATCTAAAGCATCTGGGAATATGCTGTTTGATACATTTCTTAGTGTTTATATCTAGTCAGGTCGATGTTCTGTTTTTTGTTCATGTTGTCCTCCTTTGATCCTAGATAAGTGTGGTTGACTGTGAGATGTCTAATTTTCTTCCTCATGTGGCCACTGTGGGTCCCTTGAAGAAACTATTTCCAGGGATCCATATCTGATACAAAGAAATCAAGATGGTCTATAAACCAATTCTAAGATTAGTGACCCATAGATAAATGTTATTGAATAGAGCCCTGTTAATTGAGAACATGCCAAAATTTTAAGTGAAAAAAAAAAAAAAACCATATAAGACAGTAGTATCACTATGTATCCCTGGGTGGCCTGGAGCTGCTCTGCAGACCAAGTTGGCATTGAACTCACAGAGATTTGTCTCCCAGTGCTGGGATTAAAGTTGTGAGCCCCCATACCCTGCTTAAATGTATTTTTTACTGACTTTGCTTTTATGAAATTCAAACAGTTTGATTTCTTTTTCTGTATGATGTGGTCATAGGAACATAATGTTTTTATTTCATATGCTGACAAATAATTAAAATATATACCTTGATAGAGTGATGCTTTATCAGTGTAAATATTAGTCACCAAGATAAGAATCTGAGATTTTATTTCATTTTTGCTAAAATTTTGATCTTCAATGACATTTAAATTCAAAATCAAGCTATCTTCGATGGAACAGTTACATGTGTATGAACTGATTTTTGGATTTGAGTATGTGACTTTTCTGCATTGAACTTGGGAGTTTTCCTTGTAAAATAATGCCAACCAACCTCTGTACTTTGCTTCATTTTAACAAGTAAACAAGCACTTTTATGACTGCCTAGTTCAGTGTTACAAATGGTGAAGCTAATAAGTGGCAGATCTGGGGTTGAAATTTCAATCCTTTTCCCCATAGATAATTTTCTGTTACTGGGTTTAAGGCACTTCCAAGCACCAGAATCCTGAACCATTGTTCACATGTGTAAAGGTTGGTATTAAAGAAACTCGTGATTTGAAATGCCTAAATAATTACTAAAATTATTATGAAAAGAAAAACAGTTGCCAATCAATTCTTCTGGATTCTAGTGTCCTTAAATGAAAAATATAATCATTTTAAACTTTCAGTCTGTGATTTGACAGAGTCAACTCATAAATGGTGAATAAAATACAAAATGTTCTAAAGGAAACATATAAATTGCAGAATATTTATTTTATAAAGTTAAGTAATATTATAATCTTAATAAGATACTTTGCACATATTTCCTACTTACCAATTGTGCATGATATCCAAACTCACAAGTCCACAAGCAAAGTAATATAAAATTAAAAAGACAGTGTGAAGTTTTTAATGTTCTTACAGGGTAGAACATTGTGTTATTTACTCTGTAGAGGTTTTGTTCATTTGCTTTCTTTGCTTTGGTTTTGGATTGTGGGATATGGGGAGGATATATTCATCTTATAACTGTTTCATTATGATACAGATCACATTTCAAAAACTCACATTTAAAATTTTTGCACTTTAGTAACTATCATTCCCTGCCCCAACCATCTAATTGTACAGTAATTTCGTCACCCTCAATTACCTTATCTATTATAAGGCTCCCCACAACCAATCTCTTTCAGAACACTATGTACATTGTTAGAATTTAACAATTCTGGGCATTTCATATAAATGTAATTATATGATATGTGATTTACTAATTTTTTGTACAATATATTTTTATTGTTTTCCCCCTCCTTAACTCCTAGATTCATACCCAACTACCAGATAGTTCTCTCTGTCTCTATCTCTGTCTGTCTCTGTCTCTCTCACAACACACACATGCATGGGCAAGCATGGGCATGGGCATATGCACACACACACACACACACACACACACACACATACACACACCTCATCTCAAACAACAAATAGAACACACAAAACCAAAAATACAAACAAGAAAAGACCAATACCATAAAATTGACAAAACAAAGCAAAATGAAACAAAAAAAAAAAATGAAGGTTATCTTGTTTTGACTAACTATACCTGGGCATGGGATCACTGGTTGGAAATCTGCTTACAGCTATGCTGTTTGGGTTAATATGTTCCAGATTCATGCCTGTGTAGCATACACTAGCATAATATCCCATTTCATAACAGAATAACATTTGATTGTGTATGAGGATTCTAGTCCCTCCACACCTTCATCATCATCCTTGTGTTTGTTATTTCATACGTTTAGTACTAGAAACACTGTTTTGTCATGTATTTGTCCTTTTCTAAAGACTGATCTGTTAGATTTGCTTTTCTCACTATATGTGTACCACTTATATCCTGTTTGAGATGCATATAAAATCCTTTTGTCTATATTAAATTTTTTTATTCAGTATATTCTTTATTTACATTTCAAATGATTTCCCCTTTTATGGCTCAAATCACAAAACTGGTTTTTCTACATCTCATTTATGAGGCAATAATAGATACAATATTTCTAAATTTTCTATCATATGTTGTGTCTTCATTGTTTTGACAAAATTGAAGGTAATGAAACATTTGATTTTTTTAGAAATTCAGTATTGTAATTTCCCCTTCACATAGCTACCAATGTGGTAAAATATCTATCATGCAATACTTTTACTAAATCCCTGAATACTTGTTAATTTTTATCCGAGTTTTAATTTGAGATTATTTGAATCTGGTGCATTTTGAGTCACTTTTTCTATTTTTTGAGGTGGGGGTACTAAGTATTTATATCTACATGTCATACTCAGAGCTCGTAATACCAGTCTGACAGAATGCGCTCTGACCATTGGTAAACCAGTCAATTGGCTGAAATATAAGAGCTTATTTCAGGATTTCAGATTCACTGTGTTGAGTTGATATGTCTATTCTTGCACTAATATTTCATTTTCTTCAACACTTTAGCTTTGTATAAAATTATGTAATTGGAAAGACTGACTCTTCCAATTGTGATATTTATCACAATCTGGAAATACTGTTGGTCATTTTTATAACTTGTTAATTTTATTTCATTTTATTTTAGTCTGTCTGTGTGTCTGCCTCTGTGTGTCTCTAGGGTCTGTCTGTCTGCCTCTCTCACTCTCTTTCTCTCTCTTCTCTCTCTCTCTCTTCTCTCTCTCTTTCTCTCTCTCTCTTTGTCGTGTGTGTGTGTGTGTGTGTGTGTGTGTGTGTGTGTGCGTGTGTGTGTGTGTGTGCTATGCATACATAGATATCAGAGAACAATTGTGGAGCCAGTTTCTCTCCTACCACGTGTATTTCAAGTATCATACTCAGCCAAGTTGCAAGGCTTGGTAGCAACTTCCTTTGATCATTGACCTATCTTACCAGCCCAACTTTTATTTCTGTCTAGATCTTAAATTTCCTGTCAATATCTACAAAAACACTCTGGATTTTTATAGCTATCATGATAAATATGTAGAGTGATATTTTAATGCTTCCCAAAAGTTCATATAGAAATTCATTAGGAATCTCAGTATGATACAACTTGGATGTGGTGAAGAAATGTAACAGATTAGGTGATGATGACTGCTCCAGTGTGTGTAGGATTAATTAGCTGAACACACTGTCAGGTCCCTTCTGTCCCTCCCTCATCTCTGATTCTCTCTGCTATGAGGACATAGCATTTACTTATGTTCAGACATGAAAACATGACGATTCAAATTCATTATTTGGACCCCATTTATTAATATGCTCTAATAAAGTTTTTTTAGTTATAGTGTAAACACCTAGAGCTCCCTTGCTAGATTTATTTCAAGTTTACTGTCTTTGACAGCATTTTATGTTATTTTTTAATATTATACGGGGACCTAATATTGGCTTATATGATACCGTCTGGATAGCCAATATCGCCTGACTCATACTCTGATGTTATTTTAGAAAGAATCACTTTTTTCTGTCATTTAATTTTATAACAATGTTATTAGAAAAGCTTTAAATAATGGTGGTAAATCCATTGCTTTGGAGAATACCAGTTGCTTTCATGCTTCTATACTCAAATTCACATTCTGATATTTGGTATCATGGAGAGTAAGACACAAAGGAAAGGTACTTGTTAACAGTTAAATATAGATTTATATGCACTGCTGTATATTTAATTATTATTTATTTAAATCAAAGAGTGGGATAAGAAAATAGTGACAGTATTAATGAATTATGTAATGAGAAGAGCAGCTCAATCCAGTTTTGTGAACTCTTGTTTACCTTCCAGGAACAGCATCTGCCTTGTGTATGAGAGTCAGAGAAAAGGCATTTAGAAATACCAATAGAGAGAGAAAAAGTCTGAGTGGCGACACTCTGTGCTTTCCGCTCCGTACGCACTTATCCCCTGCGTCAATCAGTCTAAGGACAGGACTCTTCTCTGTTGAGAGTTGCAAGCTGTCAATCCTCACTTTCATTCTGTTCCCCAGATGTGTTCAATGTCATGTCAGAATTCTGCATGTTGTAATCCATCCAGAAATGAGAGATTTAGGTCAAGAGGTAGTTCCGTGAGTGACACAAGCCGCACGACCTTACTTTGTGTTCCGTTTTTCCCCCATACATTTTTATAAGCTTTTGTGATTGCTGCAAATGACAGGGAAGGTCAGGGCAGAATTCGGGGGAGTACACAAACTGGAGCTCTGCTCGAGAAGGCCTTCTAATTGCAACATTATAAGCTCTGGAGTTACGAGTCAGAGTTGTTTCTCTGAATCCAGCAGCAGCCTGAACATATTTACAAATGATGGGGGAAAGGAGCTGTCTATATTTTTTCAAACAATTCTACCTAAATCAATCAAATAGACAAAGAAGTGTATGTGTGTACATAATATGTGCATGTATATGCATGCACACATGTTGTACATGTGTCATATGTGCATCAATCCTGATAAAGTGGTTTGTTTCATATATATTTTTCTTCAAGCTATTCCTGAGTCTTTTAATAAATATTTTTTCTTGGGTCTGAGGAGTTGGGCCAGTTTGTAAAGTGCTTGCAGTGAAAGTAAACATAGCTGTGTTCAAGTCCCCAACACCAGCACTGGGGAGGCAGTGACAGGGTGACCCCTGGACTATTTTGCTATTGTTTGGACAAATTGATGAACTTGGGGTTTAATGAGAAACTATTGCAAAAAATACAGCAGAGGGCTAAGGAGGAGGCTGGGCTTGTTGCTTTCTGTTACCTATTTTAAATTGTTATAGACCAGCTTCTCACTTCAAATTACAAATGTGAGAGTGAATAGGTTGAAAGTGGATAAGTTATATGCCAAGCACACTTATGAGCTAAATTTTGATCCTTATAATACACATAAAGCTGGACACAGTATCACATGCATTTGCAGACCCAGCACACTCCTATGCTGATGGGATATGGGGACAAGATAACACGAGGAGCTCACAGGCAAAACAGCCTAGTATGCATAGTGATAAGCGAGAGATATCATATCATGTCCCAAACAAGAAAGAAAGCAAAAATCAACAGCTTTGACCTCCACATATGCACTGCAGCTTGTGTATACCTGCATGTGTTTGTGTGTGTGTGCACACACACACAAACACATACATGTGCAACTAATAGTGAATGAATTAATATGTAAGTAAGTAAACAAACAAATAAATTAATTAATACATAAATAAATAAGGTGGAGAGCTATTGAGGAAAACATCTGACAGTAACCTCTGATCTCTAACATGTGAATACACACTTGTAACACACATAGGCCTACATCCATGCACACACACACTCACACCAAAAACATAAAAATAATAATCCTCTTAAGATATCTATGACTTTTCATGGGGAAGTAAAACTTCTTGTTTTATTTCTATGAATTGGAAATTGTATGAGAACCCCAAATAGACAAGGTATCTTGTACATGTGTCCCAGTGCCCTGAATCCACATTGATATTGTGCCTCACTTTCTATTTATAGTTCCATGGTTAATGAGTGCTGAGTGCTTTTAATGTTCCCTGGTAGGTTTTACTCTGATCTTCTCTGACCACCATTTACAGAACTAGTAAAATGTACACATGAGTAACCGAGCCCATAATTACCAAAGTGCACGCGCAGCTGGGCATTTAGCAGAAGGCTAAAAGCTCCCTGTCCTTCAGTGCAGTTCTCCTTCCAACCTGAAATGTATTCTCTAATACACAAATAAGCTTAAGAAATATTTTTTAAAACCAAATAAATGAACCAATTCTAAGCTAATGACTTTCTAATAAGATAGAGAGCAAGAATATAGGAGAGGTGTTCCCCCCTGATCTAATTAATCTTTATTCATTCTTCCAATATGCAGTTAATGTTATCATGCCCAATTAAAACCTTTCCAGAATTACTCTTATGAGGTACAGTTCCAAGTTCACACTTAATGGCACGTTAAACCCTCCAAGTATCTAATTTACCTCTATGATAGTCTTTACCACATACGTGTAATATCACGTATTGTGATAATCTACTGCCTGGAGGTGATCATGCATTTCAATTCTGGAAGTCTAGTGTTTTATGTACATTTAACATGTGTTTTGTAGATGATGATTAGGAACCACATCACTTCCAAATGAGAATTCCTTCTCATTTCTCTTCTGGAAATATTGTTCTTCTATTACTTATTTTAAATCAGTATAGGCCAGATTCTCATTTCAAATTGAAATTGGCTACCAGCCAGGATTATCACCTGGTCTTTTCAGAAAGACTGAGTAGGGTTTCCATTTATTTTTTATCTTTGGGGAATCTTCTGTATAGAAAATATTCAGTTTGAATTCAGAAAATTCTTTCAACTTTTAATTCAAAAACTTGTTCAAAGTATATTAAAGAAATGTTTTCTCATTTCATATTGGATCAACTCAATCTATAGTGAAGCAGATCATCTATGTATTGAGATGTGAAAACTCCACATTGGTATCTTATTTCTGTGAATTCACTGTTGGTCATATCTTCTTGTTTATTTGTTTTGTTTTACATAGTTTGGCTTAGTCTTATAAGTGAAACTTGTTACAACCAAAGTATTATGAGCTATTAGCAATGAATCCTAGCATAAATTTATTTTACTTGTCATTTTCTAACATCTGAGATCAACAGCCCTTAAGAGTGAGATTTTTATTAGGATGTAGATAAAGAATAAAAATGTTCTCTCGAGAACTGGTGGTGCTTAGTTCCTGGGAGGGCAGACAGAGATGTTCCTCATTAGCTCTCTGCACAAAGCCAGAGGGCAGCTGAGGCAAATGGACCTTGGATGTAAAATGAAATGGAAATCCCATTTCTCTCAGAAAATTCATTAGGTATTAAGTGAAGACAAAAGGAGCAATGACAAATTTCTTCAACTTTCAGATGGCAGATGTGACCTGTGCAGTCTTCTTTTTAATAATCATGACAGAGAAGAGAAGAATATGTGGCCAGTTTCACCTTTCAGCTCAAATGCTATTCTACTTTCAAATTTAACAAGGGGTTCTACAGTGCAATATTTTGGCAAGCTGTCTTGACACAGACTTGAGGTGCTATCACATTGGGGATTAGTGCAATCATTTTCATTCCTCTAGGTTTGGTTCGCACAATGTAGATGAAAATGTCAAAATGTGCAAAAATCCTCCACATAAAACATCTCTGTGAGGGTACCTGAAACTTTTACTTTATTGTCCAGACTACCAGGGCTCTCAATCA